>NW_028116472.1:0-42476 GCF_964273445.1 Streptopelia decaocto | reverse complement strand
GAATGGGAAGAATTGGGACAAAAATTGGAAAATTTTTAAGGGACTTGGAAAAAATTTCAACTGGAATTTTAGCAATTTTGACCTGAAATTGTAAACATGTTGAAGTGGATTTTGAAAATTCTAGAGAGAATTTTAAAAGCTTCAACAGAATTTCAACAATTTTGAGAGGGATGTGAAAAGTTTCAATGGGAATGGGAAGAATTGGGACAAAAATTGGAAAATTTTGAAGGGACTTTGAAAAAATTTCAACTGGAATTTTAGCAATTTTGACCTGAAATTGTAAAGATGTGGACGTGGATTTTGAAAATTCTAGAGAGAATTTTAAAAGCTTCAACGGAATTTCAACAATTTGGAGAGGGATTTGAAAAGTTTCAATGGGAATGGGAAGAATTGGGACAAAAATTGGAAAATTTTTAAGGGACTTTGAAAAAATTTCAACTGGAATTTTAGCAATTTTGACCTGAAATTGTAAACATGTGGATGTGGATTTTGAAAATTCTAGAGAGAAGTTTCAAACTTTCAACAGGATTTCAACAATTTGGAGAGGGATTTGAAAAGTTTCAATGGGAATGGGAAGAATTGGGACAAAAATTGGAAAATTTTGAAGGGACTTTGAAAAAATTTCAACTGGAATTTTAGCAATTTTGACGTGAAATTGTAAACATGTGGATGTGGATTTTGAAAATTCTAGAGACAATTTTAAAAGCTTCAACAGAATTTCAACAATTTGGAGAGGGATTTGAAAAGTTTCAATGGGAATGGGAAGAATTGGGACAAAAATTGGAAAATTTTGAAGGGACTTTGAAAAAATTTCAACTGGAATTTTAGCAATTTTGACCTGAAATTGTAAACATGTTGAAGTGGATTTTGAAAATTCTAGAGAGAGGTTTCAAACTTTCAACAGGATTTCAACAATTTTGAGAGGGATTTGAAAAGTTTCAATGGGAATGGGAAGAATTGGGACAAAAATTGGAAAATTTTGAAGGGACTTTGAAAAAATTTCAACTGGAATTTTAGCAATTTTGACCTGAAATTGTAAAGATGTGGACGTGGATTTTGAAAATTCTAGAGAGAATTGTAAAAGCTTCAACAGAATTTCAACAATTTGGAGAGGGATTTGAAAAGTTTCAATGGGAATGGGAAGAATTGGGACAAAAATTGGAAAATTTTGAAGGGACTTGGAAAAAATTTCAACTGGAATTTTAGCAATTTTGACCTGATATTGTAAACATGTGGACATGGATTTTGAAAATTCTAGAGAGAATTGTAAAAGCTTCAACAGAATTTCAACAATTTGGAGAGGGATTTGAAAAGTTTCAATGGGAATGGGAAGAATTGGGACAAAAATTGGAAAATTTTGAAGGGACTTGGAAAAAATTTCAACTGGAATTTTAGCAATTTTGACGTGAAATTGTAAACATGTTGAAGTGGATTTTGAATATTCTAGAGAGAATTTTAAAAGCTTCAACAGAATTTCAACAATTTTGAGAGGGATTTGAAAAGTTTCAATGGGAATGGGAAGAATTGGGACAAAAATTGGAAAATTTTGAAGGGACTTTGAAAAAATTTCAACTGGAATTTTAGCAATTTTGACCTGAAATTGTAAACATGTGGACGAGGATTTTGAAAATTCTAGAGAGAATTTTAAAAGCTTCAACAGAATTTCAACAATTTGGAGAGGGATTTGAAAAGTTTCAATGGGAATGGGAAGAATTGGGACAAAAATTGGAAAATTTTGAAGGGCCTTGGAAAAAATTTCAACTGGAATTTTAGCAATTTTGACCTGAAATTGTAAACATGTTGAAGTGGATTTTGAAAATTCTAGAGAGAATTTTAAAAGCTTCAACAGAATTTCAACAATTTTGAGAGGGATGTGAAAAGTTTCAATGGGAATGGGAAGAATTGGGACAAAAATTGGAAAATTTTGAAGGGACTTTGAAAAAATTTCAACTGGAATTTTAGCAATTTTGACCTGAAATTGTAAACATGTGGACGTGGATTTTGAAAATTCTAGAGAGAATTTTAAAAGCTTCAACGGAATTTCAACAATTTTGAGAGGGATTTGAAAAGTTTCAATGGGAATGGGAAGAATTGGGACAAAAATTGGAAAATTTTGAAGGGACTTTGAAAAAATTTCAACTGGAATTTTAGCAATTTTGACCTGAAATTGTAAACATGTTGAAGTGGATTTTGAAAATTCTAGAGAGAAGTTTCAAACTTTCAACAGGATTTCAACAATTTTGAGAGGGATTTGAAAAGTTTCAATGGGAATGGGAAGAATTGGGACAAAAATTGGAAAATTTTGAAGGGACTTGGAAAAAATTTCAACTGGAATTTTAGCAATTTTGACGTGAAATTGTAAACATGTTGAAGTGGATTTTGAAAATTCTAGAGAGAATTTTAAAAGCTTCAACAGAATTTCAACAATTTTGAGAGGGATTTGAAAAGTTTCAATGGGAATGGGAAGAATTGGGACAAAAATTGGAAAATTTTGAAGGGACTTTGAAAAAATTTCAACTGGAATTTTAGCAATTTTGACCTGAAATTGTAAACATGTTGAAGTGGATTTTGAAAATTCTAGAGAGAATTTTAAAAGCTTCAACAGAATTTCAACAATTTTGAGAGGGATTTGAAAAGTTTCAATGGGAATGGGAAGAATTGGGACAAAAATTGGAAAATTTTGAAGGGACTTTGAAAAAATTTCAACTGGAATTTTAGCAATTTTGACCTGAAATTGTAAACATGTGGACGTGGATTTTGAAAATTCTAGAGAGAATTTTAAAAGCTTCAACAGAATTTCAACAATTTTGAGAGGGATTTGAAAAGTTTCAATGGGAATGGGAAGAATTGGGACAAAAATTGGAAAATTTTGAAGGGACTTTGAAAAAATTTCAACTGGAATTTTAGCAATTTTGACGTGAAATTGTAAACATGTTGAAGTGGATTTTGAAAATTGTAGAGAGAAGTTTCAAACTTTCAATAGGATTTCAACAATTTTGAGAGGGATTTGAAAAGTTTCAATGGGAATGGGAAGAATTGGGACAAAAATTGGAAAATTTTGAAGGGACTTTGAAAAAATTTCAACTGGAATTTTAGCAATTTTGACCTGAAATTGTAAACATGTGGACGTGGATTTTGAAAATTCTAGAGAGAATTTTAAAAGCTTCAACGGAATTTCAACAATTTTGAGAGGGATGTGAAAAGTTTCAATGGGAATGGGAAGAATTGGGACAAAAATTGGAAAATTTTGAAGGGACTTTGAAAAAATTTCAACTGGAATTTTAGCAATTTTGACCTGAAATTGTAAACATGTGGACGAGGATTTTGAAAATTCTAGAGAGAATTTTAAAAGCTTCAACAGAATTTCAACAATTTGGAGAGGGATTTGAAAAGTTTCAATGGGAATGGGAAGAATTGGGACAAAAATTGGAAAATTTTGAAGGGCCTTGGAAAAAATTTCAACTGGAATTTTAGCAATTTTGACCTGAAATTGTAAACATGTTGAAGTGGATTTTGAAAATTCTAGAGAGAATTTTAAAAGCTTCAACAGAATTTCAACAATTTTGAGAGGGATGTGAAAAGTTTCAATGGGAATGGGAAGAATTGGGACAAAAATTGGAAAATTTTGAAGGGACTTTGAAAAAATTTCAACTGGAATTTTAGCAATTTTGACCTGAAATTGTAAACATGTGGACGTGGATTTTGAAAATTCTAGAGAGAATTTTAAAAGCTTCAACGGAATTTCAACAATTTTGAGAGGGATTTGAAAAGTTTCAATGGGAATGGGAAGAATTGGGACAAAAATTGGAAAATTTTGAAGGGACTTTGAAAAAATTTCAACTGGAATTTTAGCAATTTTGACCTGAAATTGTAAACATGTTGAAGTGGATTTTGAAAATTCTAGAGAGAGGTTTCAAACTTTCAACAGGATTTCAACAATTTTGAGAGGGATTTGAAAAGTTTCAATGGGAATGGGAAGAATTGGGACAAAAATTGGAAAATTTTGAAGGGACTTTGAAAAAATTTCAACTGGAATTTTCGCAATTTTGACCTGAAATTGTAAACATGTGGACGTGGATTTTGAAAATTCTAGAGAGAATTTTAAAAGCTTCAACGGAATTTCAACAATTTTGAGAGGGATTTGAAAAGTTTCAATGGGAATGGGAAGAATTGGGACAAAAATTGGAAAATTTTGAAGGGACTTTGAAAAAATTTCAACTGGAATTTTAGCAATTTTGACGTGAAATTGTAAACATGTTGAAGTGGATTTTGAAAATTCTAGAGAGAATTTTAAAAGCTTCAACAGAATTTCAACAATTTTGAGAGGGATTTGAAAAGTTTCAATGGGAATGGGAAGAATTGGGACAAAAATTGGAAAATTTTTAAGGGACTTTGAAAAAATTTCAACTGGAATTTTAGCAATTTTGACCTGAAATTGTAAACATGTGGACGTGGATTTTGAAAATTCTAGAGAGAATTTTAAAAGCTTCAAGAGAATTTCAACAATTTTGAGAGGGATTTGAAAAGTTTCAATGGGAATGGGAAGAATTGGGACAAAAATTGGAAAATTTTTAAGGGACTTGGAAAAAATTTCAACTGGAATTTTAGCAATTTTGACCTGAAATTGTAAACATGTTGAAGTGGATTTTGAAAATTCTAGAGAGAATTTTAAAAGCTTCAACAGAATTTCAACAATTTTGAGAGGGATGTGAAAAGTTTCAATGGGAATGGGAAGAATTGGGACAAAAATTGGAAAATTTTGAAGGGACTTTGAAAAAATTTCAACTGGAATTTTAGCAATTTTGACCTGAAATTGTAAACATGTGGACGTGGATTTTGAAAATTCTAGAGAGAATTTTAAAAGCTTCAACGGAATTTCAACAATTTGGAGAGGGATTTGAAAAGTTTCAATGGGAATGGGAAGAATTGGGACAAAAATTGGAAAATTTTTAAGGGACTTTGAAAAAATTTCAACTGGAATTTTAGCAATTTTGACCTGAAATTGTAAACATGTGGATGTGGATTTTGAAAATTCTAGAGAGAAGTTTCAAACTTTCAACAGGATTTCAACAATTTGGAGAGGGATTTGAAAAGTTTCAATGGGAATGGGAAGAATTGGGACAAAAATTGGAAAATTTTGAAGGGACTTTGAAAAAATTTCAACTGGAATTTTAGCAATTTTGACGTGAAATTGTAAACATGTGGATGTGGATTTTGAAAATTCTAGAGACAATTTTAAAAGCTTCAACAGAATTTCAACAATTTGGAGAGGGATTTGAAAAGTTTCAATGGGAATGGGAAGAATTGGGACAAAAATTGGAAAATTTTGAAGGGACTTTGAAAAAATTTCAACTGGAATTTTAGCAATTTTGACCTGAAATTGTAAACATGTTGAAGTGGATTTTGAAAATTCTAGAGAGAGGTTTCAAACTTTCAACAGGATTTCAACAATTTTGAGAGGGATTTGAAAAGTTTCAATGGGAATGGGAAGAATTGGGACAAAAATTGGAAAATTTTGAAGGGACTTTGAAAAAATTTCAACTGGAATTTTAGCAATTTTGACCTGAAATTGTAAACATGTGGACGTGGATTTTGAAAATTCTAGAGAGAATTTTAAAAGCTTCAACAGAATTTCAACAATTTTGAGAGGGATTTGAAAAGTTTCAATGGGAATGGGAAGAATTGGGACAAAAATTGGAAAATTTTTAAGGGACTTTGAAAAAATTTCAACTGGAATTTTAGCAATTTTGACCTGATATTGTAAACATGTGGACATGGATTTTGAAAATTCTAGAGAGAATTGTAAAAGCTTCAACAGAATTTCAACAATTTGGAGAGGGATTTGAAAAGTTTCAATGGGAATGGGAAGAATTGGGACAAAAATTGGAAAATTTTGAAGGGACTTTGAAAAAATTTCAACTGGAATTTTAGCAATTTTGACGTGAAATTGTAAACATGTTGAAGTGGATTTTGAATATTCTAGAGAGAATTTTAAAAGCTTCAACAGAATTTCAACAATTTTGAGAGGGATTTGAAAAGTTTCAATGGGAATGGGAAGAATTGGGACAAAAATTGGAAAATTTTGAAGGGCCTTGGAAAAAATTTCAACTGGAATTTTAGCAATTTTGACCTGAAATTGTAAACATGTGGACGAGGATTTTGAAAATTCTAGAGAGAATTTTAAAAGCTTCAACAGAATTTCAACAATTTGGAGAGGGATTTGAAAAGTTTCAATGGGAATGGGAAGAATTGGGACAAAAATTGGAAAATTTTGAAGGGCCTTGGAAAAAATTTCAACTGGAATTTTAGCAATTTTGACCTGAAATTGTAAACATGTTGAAGTGGATTTTGAAAATTCTAGAGAGAATTTTAAAAGCTTCAACAGAATTTCAACAATTTTGAGAGGGATTTGAAAAGTTTCAATGGGAATGGGAAGAATTGGGACAAAAATTGGAAAATTTTGAAGGGACTTTGAAAAAATTTCAACTGGAATTTTAGCAATTTTGACCTGAAATTGTAAACATGTGGACGTGGATTTGAAAATTCTAGAGAGAATTTTAAAAGCTTCAACGGAATTTCAACAATTTTGAGAGGGATTTGAAAAGTTTCAATGGGAATGGGAAGAATTGGGACAAAAATTGGAAAATTTTGAAGGACTTTGAAAAAATTTCAACTGGAATTTTAGCAATTTTGACCTGAAATTGTAAACATGTTGAAGTGGATTTTGAAAATTCTAGAGAGAGGTTTCAAACTTTCAACAGGATTTCAACAATTTTGAGAGGGATTTGAAAAGTTTCAATGGGAATGGGAAGAATTGGGACAAAAATTGGAAAATTTTGAAGGGACTTTGAAAAAATTTCAACTGGAATTTTAGCAATTTTGACGTGAAGTTGGAAACATGTTGAAGTGGATTTTGAAAATTCTAGAGAGAATTTTAAAAGCTTCAACAGAATTTCAACAATTTGGAGAGGGATTTGAAAAGTTTCAATGGGAATGGGAAGAATTGGGACAAAAATTGGAAAATTTTGACTTTGAAAAAATTTCAACTGGAATTTTAGCAATTTTGACGTGAAATTGGAAACATGTTGAAGTGGATTTTGAAAATTGTAGAGAGAAGTTTCAAACTTTCAATAGGATTTCAACAATTTTGAGAGGGATTTGAAAAGTTTCAATGGGAATGGGAAGAATTGGGACAAAAATTGGAAAATTTTGAAGGGACTTTGAAAAAATTTCAACTGGAATTTTAGCAATTTTGACCTGAAATTGTAAACATGTGGACGTGGATTTTGAAAATTCTAGAGAGAATTTAAAAGCTTCAACGGAATTTCAACAATTTTGAGAGGGATGTGAAAAGTTTCAATGGGAATGGGAAGAATTGGGACAAAAATTGGAAAATTTTGAAGGGACTTTGAAAAAATTTCAACTGGAATTTTAGCAATTTTGACGTGAAATTGTAAACATGTGGACGTGGATTTTGAAAATTCTAGAGAGAATTTTAAAAGCTTCAACGGAATTTCAACAATTTTGAGAGGGATTTGAAAAGTTTCAATGGGAATGGGAAGAATTGGGACAAAAATTGGAAAATTTTTAAGGGACTTTGAAAAAATTTCAACTGGAATTTTAGCAATTTTGACCTGAAATTGTAAACATGTTGAAGTGGATTTTGAAAATTCTAGAGAGAGGTTTCAAACTTTCAACAGAATTTCAACAATTTTGAGAGGGATTTGAAAAGTTTCAATGGGAATGGGAAGAATTGGGACAAAAATTGGAAAATTTTTAAGGGACTTTGAAAAAATTTCAACTGGAATTTTAGCAATTTTGACCTGAAATTGTAAAGATGTGGACGTGGATTTTGAAAATTCTAGAGAGAATTGTAAAAGCTTCAACAGAATTTCAACAATTTGGAGAGGGATTTGAAAAGTTTCAATGGGAATGGGAAGAATTGGGACAAAAATTGGAAAATTTTGAAGGGACTTGGAAAAAATTTCAACTGGAATTTTAGCAATTTTGACCTGAAATTGTAAACATGTGGACATGGATTTTGAAAATTCTAGAGAGAATTGTAAAAGCTTCAACAGAATTTCAACAATTTGGAGAGGGATTTGAAAAGTTTCAATGGGAATGGGAAGAATTGGGACAAAAATTGGAAAATTTTGAAGGGACTTGGAAAAAATTTCAACTGGAATTTTAGCAATTTTGACGTGAAGTTGGAAACATGTTGAAGTGGATTTTGAAAATTCTAGAGAGAATTTTAAAAGCTTCAACAGAATTTCAACAATTTTGAGAGGGATTTGAAAAGTTTCAATGGGAATGGGAAGAATTGAAACAAAAATTGGAAAATTTTGAAGGGACTTTGAAAAATTTCAACTGGAATTTTAGCAATTTTGACCTGAAATTGTAAACATGTTGAAGTGGATTTTGAAAATTCTAGAGAGAAGTTTAAAACTTTCAACAGGATTTCAACAATTTTGAGAGGGATTTGAAAAGTTTCAATGGGAATGGGAAGAATTGGGACAAAAATTGGAAAATTTTGAAGGGCCTTTGAAAAAATTTCAACTGGAATTTTAGCAATTTTGACCTGAAATTGTAAACATGTGGACGTGGATTTTGAAAATTGTAGAGAGAAGTTTCAAACTTTCAATAGGATTTCAACAATTTTGAGAGGGATTTGAAAAGTTTCAATGGGAATGGGAAGAATTGGGACAAAAATTGGAAAATTTTGAAGGGACTTGGAAAAAATTTCAACTGGAATTTTAGCAATTTTGACCTGAAATTGTAAACATGTGGACGTGGATTTGAAAATTCTAGAGAGAATTTTAAAAGCTTCAACGGAATTTCAACAATTTGGAGAGGGATTTGAAAAGTTTCAATGGGAATGGGAAGAATTGGGACAAAAATTGGAAAATTTTTAAGGGACTTGGAAAAAATTTCAACTGGAATTTTAGCAATTTTGACCTGAAATTGTAAACATGTTGAAGTGGATTTTGAAAATTCTAGAGAGAATTTTAAAAGCTTCAACAGAATTTCAACAATTTTGAGAGGGATGTGAAAAGTTTCAATGGGAATGGGAAGAATTGGGACAAAAATTGGAAAATTTTGAAGGGACTTTGAAAAAATTTCAACTGGAATTTTAGCAATTTTGACGTGAAATTGTAAAGATGTGGACGTGGATTTTGAAAATTCTAGAGAGAATTTTAAAAGCTTCAACAGAATTTCAACAATTTTGAGAGGGATTTGAAAAGTTTCAATGGGAATGGGAAGAATTGGGACAAAAATTGGAAAATTTTTAAGGGACATGGAAAAAATTTCAACTGGAATTTTAGCAATTTTGACGTGAAATTGTAAACATGTGGACGTGGATTTTGAAAATTCTAGAGAGAATTTTAAAAGCTTCAACAGAATTTCAACAATTTTGAGAGGGATTTGAAAAGTTTCAAAGGGAATGGGAAGAATTGGGACAAAAATTGGAAAATTTTTAAGGGACTTTGAAAAAATTTCAACTGGAATTTTAGCAATTTTGACCTGAAATTGTAAACATGTGGACGTGGATTTTGAAAATTCTAGAGAGAATTTTAAAAGCTTCAACGGAATTTCAACAATTTTGAGAGGGATTTGAAAAGTTTCAATGGGAATGGGAAGAATTGGGACAAAAATTGGAAAATTTTGAAGGGACTTTGAAAAAATTTCAACTGGAATTTTAGCAATTTTGACGTGAAATTGTAAACATGTTGAAGTGGATTTTGAAAATTCTAGAGAGAATTTTAAAAGCTTCAACAGAATTTCAACAATTTGGAGAGGGATTTGAAAAGTTTCAATGGGAATGGGAAGAATTGGGACAAAAATTGGAAAATTTTGAAGGGCCTTTGAAAAAATTTCAACTGGAATTTTAGCAATTTTGACCTGAAATTGTAAACATGTGGATGTGGATTTTGAAAATTCTAGAGAGAAGTTTCAAACTTTCAACAGGATTTCAACAATTTGGAGAGGGATTTGAAAAGTTTCAATGGGAATGGAAGAATTGGGACAAAAATTGGAAAATTTTGAAGGGACTTTGAAAAAATTTCAACTGGAATTTTAGCAATTTTGACGTGAAATTGTAAACATGTGGATGTGGATTTTGAAAATTCTAGAGAGAATTTTAAAAGCTTCAACAGAATTTCAACAATTTTGAGAGGGATTTGAAAAGTTTCAATGGGAATGGGAAGAATTGGGACAAAAATTGGAAAATTTTGAAGGGACTTTGAAAAAATTTCAACTGGAATTTTAGCAATTTTGACCTGAAATTGTAAACATGTTGAAGTGGATTTTGAAAATTCTAGAGAGAGGTTTCAAACTTTCAACAGGATTTCAACAATTTTGAGAGGGATTTGAAAAGTTTCAATGGGAATGGGAAGAATTGGGACAAAAATTGGAAAATTTTGAAGGGACTTTGAAAAAATTTCAACTGGAATTTTAGCAATTTTGACGTGAAATTATAAACATGTGGACGTGGATTTTGAAAATTCTAGAGAGAATTTTAAAAGCTTCAACAGAATTTCAACAATTTTGAGAGGGATTTGAAAAGTTTCAATGGGAATGGGAAGAATTGGGACAAAAATTGGAAAATTTTTAAGGGACTTTGAAAAATTTCAACTGGAATTTTAGCAATTTTGACCTGATATTGTAAACATGTGGACATGGATTTTGAAAATTCTAGAGAGAATTGTAAAAGCTTCAACAGAATTTCAACAATTTTGAGAGGGATTTGAAAAGTTTCAATGGGAATGGGAAGAATTGGGACAAAAATTGGAAAATTTTTAAGGGACTTTGAAAAAATTTCAACTGGAATTTTAGCAATTTTGACCTGAAATTGTAAACATGTGGACGTGGATTTTGAAAATTCTAGAGAGAATTATAAAAGCTTCAAGAGAATTTCAACAATTTTGAGAGGGATTTGAAAAGTTTCAATGGGAATGGGAAGAATTGGGACAAAAATTGGAAAATTTTTAAGGGACTTTGAAAAAATTTCAACTGGAATTTTAGCAATTTTGACGTGAAATTGTAAACATGTTGAAGTGGATTTTGAAAATTCTAGAGAGAATTTTAAAAGCTTCAACGGAATTTCAACAATTTGGAGAGGGATTTGAAAAGTTTCAATGGGAATGGGAAGAATTGGGACAAAAATTGGAAAATTTTGAAGGGGCTTTGAAAAAATTTCAACTGGAATTTTAGCAATTTTGACGTGAAATTGTAAACATGTTGAAGTGGATTTTGAAAATTCTAGAGAGAGGTTTCAAACTTTCAACAGGATTTCAACAATTTTGAGAGGGATTTGAAAAGTTTCAATGGGAATGGGAAGAATTGGGACAAAAATTGGAAAATTTTGAAGGGACTTTGAAAAAATTTCAACTGGAATTTTAGCAATTTTGACCTGAAATTGTAAACATGTGGACGAGGATTTTGAAAATTCTAGAGAGAATTTTAAAAGCTTCAACAGAATTTCAACAATTTGGAGAGGGATTTGAAAAGTTTCAATGGGAATGGGAAGAATTGGGACAAAAATTGGAAAATTTTGAAGGGCCTTGGAAAAAATTTCAACTGGAATTTTAGCAATTTTGACCTGAAATTGTAAACATGTTGAAGTGGATTTTGAAAATTCTAGAGAGAATTTTAAAAGCTTCAACAGAATTTCAACAATTTTGAGAGGGATTTGAAAAGTTTCAATGGGAATGGGAAGAATTGGGACAAAAATTGGAAAATTTTGAAGGGACTTTGAAAAAATTTCAACTGGAATTTTAGCAATTTTGACCTGAAATTGTAAACATGTGGACGTGGATTTTGAAAATTCTAGAGAGAATTTTAAAAGCTTCAACGGAATTTCAACAATTTTGAGAGGGATTTGAAAGTTTCAATGGGAATGGGAAGAATTGGGACAAAAATTGGAAAATTTTGAAGGGCCTTTGAAAAAATTTCAACTGGAATTTTAGCAATTTTGACCTGAAATTGTAAACATGTTGAAGTGGATTTTGAAAATTCTAGAGAGAAGTTTAAAACTTTCAACAGGATTTCAACAATTTTGAGAGGGATTTGAAAAGTTTCAATGGGAATGGGAAGAATTGGGACAAAAATTGGAAAATTTTGAAGGGCCTTTGAAAAAATTTCAACTGGAATTTTAGCAATTTTGACCTGAAATTGTAAACATGTGGACGTGGATTCTGAAAATTGTAGAGAGAAGTTTCAAACTTTCAATAGGATTTCAACAATTTTGAGAGGGATTTGAAAAGTTTCAATGGGAATGGGAAGAATTGGGACAAAAATTGGAAAATTTTGAAGGGACTTGGAAAAAATTTCAACTGGAATTTTCGCAATTTTGACCTGAAATTGTAAACATGTGGACGTGGATTTTGAAAATTCTAGAGAGAATTTTAAAAGCTTCAACGGAATTTCAACAATTTGGAGAGGGATTTGAAAAGTTTCAATGGGAATGGGAAGAATTGGGACAAAAATTGGAAAATTTTGAAGGGACTTTGAAAAAATTTCAACTGGAATTTTAGCAATTTTGACGTGAAGTTGGAAACATGTTGAAGTGGATTTTGAAAATTCTAGAGAGAATTTTAAAAGCTTCAACAGAATTTCAACAATTTGGAGAGGGATTTGAAAAGTTTCAATGGGAATGGGAAGAATTGGGACAAAAATTGGAAAATTTTGAAGGGACTTTGAAAAAATTTCAACTGGAATTTTAGCAATTTTGACGTGAAATTGTAAACATGTTGAAGTGGATTTTGAAAATTCTAGAGAGAATTTTAAAAGCTTCAAGAGAATTTCAACAATTTGGAGAGGGATTTGAAAAGTTTCAATGGGAATGGGAAGAATTGGGACAAAAATTGGAAAATTTTGAAGGGACTTTGAAAAAATTTCAACTGGAATTTTAGCAATTTTGACGTGAAATTGTAAACATGTTGAAGTGGATTTTGAAAATTCTAGAGAGAATTTTAAAAGCTTCAACAGAATTTCAACAATTTTGAGAGGGATTTGAAAAGTTTCAATGGGAATGGGAAGAATTGGGACAAAAATTGGAAAATTTTGAAGGGACTTTGAAAAAATTTCAACTGGAATTTTAGCAATTTTGACCTGAAATTGTAAAGATGTGGACGTGGATTTTGAAAATTCTAGAGAGAATTTTAAAAGCTTCAACAGGATTTCAACAATTTTGAGAGGGATTTGAAAAGTTTCAATGGGAATGGGAAGAATTGGGACAAAAATTGGAAAATTTTGAAGGGACTTTGAAAAAATTTCAACTGGAATTTTAGCAATTTTGACGTGAAATTATAAACATGTGGACGTGGATTTTGAAAATTCTAGAGAGAATTTTAAAAGCTTCAACAGAATTTCAACAATTTTGAGAGGGATTTGAAAAGTTTCAATGGGAATAGGAAGAATTGGGACAAAAATTGGAAAATTTTTAAGGGACTTTGAAAAAATTTCAACTGGAATTTTAGCAATTTTGACCTGAAATTGTAAACATGTGGACATGGATTTTGAAAATTCTAGAGAGAATTGTAAAAGCTTCAAGAGAATTTCAACAATTTGGAGAGGGATTTGAAAAGTTTCAATGGGAATGGGAAGAATTGGGACAAAAAATGGAAAATTTTGAAGGGACTTTGAAAAAATTTCAACTGGAATTTTAGCAATTTTGACGTGAAGTTGGAAACATGTTGAAGTGGATTTTGAAAATTCTAGAGAGAATTTTAAAAGCTTCAAGAGAATTTCAACAATTTGGAGAGGGATTTGAAAAGTTTCAATGGGAATGGGAAGAATTGGGACAAAAATTGGAAAATTTTGAAGGGACTTTGAAAAATTTCAACTGGAATTTTAGCAATTTTGACGTGAAATTGTAAACATGTTGAAGTGGATTTTGAAAATTCTAGAGAGAATTTTAAAAGCTTCAACAGAATTTCAACAATTTGGAGAGGGATTTGAAAAGTTTCAATGGGAATGGGAAGAATTGGGACAAAAATTGGAAAATTTTGAAGGGACTTTGAAAAAATTTCAACTGGAATTTTAGCAATTTTGACGTGAAATTGTAAACATGTTGAAGTGGATTTTGAAAATTCTAGAGAGAATTTTAAAAGCTTCAACAGAATTTCAACAATTTTGAGAGGGATTTGAAAAGTTTCAATGGGAATGGGAAGAATTGGGACAAAAATTGGAAAATTTTGAAGGGACTTTGAAAAAATTTCAACTGGAATTTTAGCAATTTTGACCTGAAATTGTAAAGATGTGGACGTGGATTTTGAAAATTCTAGAGAGAATTTTAAAAGCTTCAACAGGATTTCAACAATTTTGAGAGGGATTTGAAAAGTTTCAATGGGAATGGGAAGAATTGGGACAAAAATTGGAAAATTTTGAAGGGACTTTGAAAAAAGTTCAACTGGAATTTTAGCAATTTTGACCTGAAATTATAAACATGTTGAAGTGGATTTTGAAAATTCTAGAGAGAAGTTTCAAACTTTCAATAGGATTTCAACAATTTTGAGAGGGATTTGAAAAGTTTCAATGGGAATGGGAAGAATTGGGACAAAAATTGGAAAATTTTGAAGGGACTTAGAAAAAATTTCAACTGGAATTTTAGCAATTTTGACCTGAAATTGTAAACATGTGGACGTGGATTTTGAAAATTCTAGAGAGAATTTTAAAAGCTTCAACGGAATTTCAACAATTTTGAGAGGGATTTGAAAAGTTTCAATGGGAATGGGAAGAATTGGGACAAAAATTGGAAAATTTTGAAGGGACTTTGAAAAAATTTCAACTGGAATTTTAGCAATTTTGACCTGAAATTGTAAACATGTTGAAGTGGATTTTGAAAATTCTAGAGAGAATTTTAAAAGCTTCAACAGAAATTTCAACAATTTTGAGAGGGATTTGAAAAGTTTCAATGGGAATGGGAAGAATTGGGACAAAAATTGGAAAATTTTGAAGGGCCTTTGAAAAAATTTCAACTGGAATTTTAGCAATTTTGACCTGAAATTGTAAACATGTTGAAGTGGATTTTGAAAATTCTAGAGAGAATTTTAAAAGCTTCAACGGAATTTCAACAATTTTGAGAGGGATTTGAAAAGTTTCAATGGGAATGGGAAGAATTGGGACAAAAATTGGAAAATTTTGAAGGGCCTTTGAAAAAATTTCAACTAGAATTTTAGCAATTTTGACGTGAAATTGTAAACATGTGGATGTGGATTTTGAAAATTCTAGAGAGAATTTTAAAAGCTTCAAGAGAATTTCAACAATTTTGAGAGGGATTTGAAAAGTTTCAATGGGAATGGGAAGAATTGGGACAAAAATTGGAAAATTTTGAAGGACTTTGAAAAAATTTCAACTGGAATTTTAGCAATTTTGACCTGAAATTGTAAACATGTGGATGTGGATTTTGAAAATTCTAGAGAGAATTTTAAAAGCTTCAACAGAATTTCAACAATTTTGAGAGGGATTTGAAAAGTTTCAATGGGAATGGGAAGAATTGGGACAAAAATTGGAAAATTTTGAAGGGACTTTGAAAAAATTTCAACTGGAATTTTAGCAATTTTGACGTGAAATTGTAAACATGTGGATGTGGATTTTGAAAATTCTAGAGAGAATTTTAAAAGCTTCAACAGAATTTCAACAATTTTGAGGGGGATTTGAAAAGTTTCAATGGGAATGGGAAGAATTGGGACAAAAATTGGAAAATTTTGAAGGGACTTTGAAAAAATTTCAACTGGAATTTTAGCAATTTTGACCTGAAATTGTAAACATGTGGACATGGATTTTGAAAATTCTAGAGAGAATTGTAAAAGCTTCAACAGAATTTCAACAATTTGGAGAGGGATTTGAAAAGTTTCAATGGGAATGGGAAGAATTGGGACAAAAATTGGAAAATTTTGAAGGGACTTTGAAAAAATTTCAACTGGAATTTTAGCAATTTTGACGTGAAGTTGGAAACATGTTGAAGTGGATTTTGAAAATTCTAGAGAGAATTTTAAAAGCTTCAACAGAATTTCAACAATTTGGAGAGGGATTTGAAAAGTTTCAATGGGAATGGGAAGAATTGAAACAAAAATTGGAAAATTTTGAAGGGACTTGGAAAAAATTTCAACTGGAATTTTAGCAATTTTGACGTGAAATTGTAAACATGTTGAAGTGGATTTTGAAAATTCTAGAGAGAATTTTAAAAGCTTCAACAGAATTTCAACAATTTGGAGAGGGATTTGAAAAGTTTCAATGGGAATGGGAAGAATTGGGACAAAAATTGGAAAATTTTGAAGGGACTTTGAAAAAATTTCAACTGGAATTTTAGCAATTTTGACCTGAAATTGTAAACATGTGGACGTGGATTTTGAAAATTCTAGAGAGAAGTTTAAAACTTTCAACAGGATTTCAACAATTTTGAGAGGGATTTGAAAAGTTTCAATGGGAATGGGAAGAATTGGGACAAAAATTGGAAAATTTTGAAGGGACTTTGAAAAAATTTCAACTGGAATTTTAGCAATTTTGACGTGAAATTGTAAACATGTTGAAGTGGATTTTGAAAATTGTAGAGAGAAGTTTCAAACTTTCAATAGGATTTCAACAATTTTGAGAGGGATTTGAAAAGTTTCAATGGGAATGGGAAGAATTGGGACAAAAATTGGAAAATTTTGAAGGGACTTTGAAAAAATTTCAACTGGAATTTTCGCAATTTTGACCTGAAATTGTAAACATGTGGACGTGGATTTTGAAAATTCTAGAGAGAATTTTAAAAGCTTCAACGGAATTTCAACAATTTTGAGAGGGATTTAAAAAGTTTCAATGGGAATGGGAAGAATTGGGACAAAAATTGGAAAATTTTGAAGGGACTTTGAAAAAATTTCAACTGGAATTTTAGCAATTTTGACGTGAAGTTGGAAACATGTTGAAGTGGATTTTGAAAATTCTAGAGAGAATTTTAAAAGCTTCAACAGAATTTCAACAATTTGGAGAGGGATTTGAAAAGTTTCAATGGGAATGGGAAGAATTGGGACAAAAATTGGAAAATTTTGAAGGGACTTTGAAAAAATTTCAACTGGAATTTTAGCAATTTTGACGTGAAATTGTAAACATGTTGAAGTGGATTTTGAAAATTCTAGAGAGAATTTTAAAAGCTTCAACAGAATTTCAACAATTTGGAGAGGGATTTGAAAAGTTTCAATGGGAATGGGAAGAATTGGGACAAAAATTGGAAAATTTTGAAGGGACTTTGAAAAAATTTCAACTGGAATTTTAGCAATTTTGACGTGAAATTGTAAACATGTGGATGTGGATTTTGAAAATTCTAGAGAGAATTTAAAAGCTTCAACAGAATTTCAACAATTTTGAGAGGGATTTGAAAAGTTTCAATGGGAATGGGAAGAATTGGGACAAAAATTGGAAAATTTTGAAGGGACTTTGAAAAAATTTCAACTGGAATTTTAGCAATTTTGACCTGAAATTGTAAAGATGTGGACGTGGATTTTGAAAATTCTAGAGAGAATTTTAAAAGCTTCAACAGAATTTCAACAATTTTGAGAGGGATTTGAAAAGTTTCAATGGGAATGGGAAGAATTGGGACAAAAATTGGAAAATTTTGAAGGGACTTTGAAAAAAGTTCAACTGGAATTTTAGCAATTTTGACCTGAAATTATAAACATGTTGAAGTGGATTTTGAAAATTCTAGAGAGAAGTTTCAAACTTTCAATAGGATTTCAACAATTTTGAGAGGGATTTGAAAAGTTTCAATGGGAATGGGAAGAATTGGGACAAAAATTGGAAAATTTTTAAGGGACTTAGAAAAAATTTCAACTGGAATTTTAGCAATTTTGACCTGAAATTGTAAACATGTGGACGTGGATTTTGAAAATTCTAGAGAGAATTTTAAAAGCTTCAACGGAATTTCAACAATTTTGAGAGGGATTTGAAAAGTTTCAATGGGAATGGGAAGAATTGGGACAAAAATTGGAAAATTTTTGAAGGGACTTTGAAAAAATTTCAACTGGAATTTTAGCAATTTTGACGTGAAATTGTAAACATGTTGAAGTGGATTTTGAAAATTCTAGAGAGAATTTTAAAAGCTTCAACAGAATTTCAACAATTTTGAGAGGGATTTGAAAAGTTTCAATGGGAATGGGAAGAATTGGGACAAAAATTGGAAAATTTTGAAGGGACTTTGAAGAAATTTCAACTGGAATTTTAGCAATTTTGACGTGAAATTGTAAACATGTGGACGTGGATTTTGAAAATTCTAGAGAGAATTTTAAAAGCTTCAACAGAATTTCAACAATTTTGAGAGGGATTTGAAAAGTTTCAATGGGAATGGGAAGAATTGGGACAAAAATTGGAAAATTTTGAAGGGCCTTTGAAAAAATTTCAACTGGAATTTTAGCAATTTTGACCTGAAATTGTAAACATGTTGAAGTGGATTTTGAAAATTCTAGAGAGAAGTTTCAAACTTTCAACAGGATTTCAACAATTTTGAGAGGGATTTGAAAAGTTTCAATGGGAATGGGAAGAATTGGGACAAAAATTGGAAAATTTTGAAGGGACTTTGAAAAAATTTCAACTGGAATTTTAGCAATTTTGACCTGAAATTGTAAACATGTGGACGTGGATTTTGAAAATTCTAGAGAGAAGTTTAAAACTTTCAACAGGATTTCAACAATTTTGAGAGGGATTTGAAAAGTTTCAATGGGAATGGGAAGAATTGGGACAAAAATTGGAAAATTTTGAAGGGACTTTGAAAAAATTTCAACTGGAATTTTAGCAATTTTGACGTGAAATTGTAAACATGTTGAAGTGGATTTTGAAAATTGTAGAGAGAAGTTTCAAACTTTCAATAGGATTTCAACAATTTTGAGAGGGATTTGAAAAGTTTCAATGGGAATGGGAAGAATTGGGACAAAAATTGGAAAATTTTGAAGGGACTTTGAAAAAATTTCAACTGGGATTTTCGCAATTTTGACCTGAAATTGTAAACATGTGGACGTGGATTTTGAAAATTCTAGAGAGAATTTTAAAAGCTTCAACGGAATTTCAACAATTTGGAGAGGGATTTGAAAAGTTTCAATGGGAATGGGAAGAATTGGGACAAAAATTGGAAAATTTTGAAGGGACTTTGAAAAAATTTCAACTGGAATTTTAGCAATTTTGACGTGAAATTGTAAACATGTTGAAGTGGATTTTGAAAATTCTAGAGAGAATTTTAAAAGCTTCAACAGAATTTCAACAATTTTGAGAGGGATTTGAAAAGTTTCAATGGGAATGGGAAGAATTGGGACAAAAATTGGAAAATTTTGAAGGGACTTTGAAAAAATTTCAACTGGAATTTTAGCAATTTTGACCTGAAATTGTAAAGATGTGGACGTGGATTTTGAAAATTCTAGAGAGAATTTTAAAAGCTTCAACAGGATTTCAACAATTTTGAGAGGGATTTGAAAAGTTTCAATGGGAATGGGAAGAATTGGGACAAAAATTGGAAAATTTTTAAGGGACTTTGAAAAAATTTCAACTGGAATTTTAGCAATTTTGACGTGAAATTATAAACATGTGGACGTGGATTTTGAAAATTCTAGAGAGAATTTTAAAAGCTTCAACAGAATTTCAACAATTTTGAGAGGGATTTGAAAAGTTTCAATGGGAATAGGAAGAATTGGGACAAAAATTGGAAAATTTTTAAGGGACTTTGAAAAAATTTCAACTGGAATTTTAGCAATTTTGACCTGAAATTGTAAACATGTGGACATGGATTTTGAAAATTCTAGAGAGAATTGTAAAAGCTTCAAGAGAATTTCAACAATTTGGAGAGGGATTTGAAAAGTTTCAATGGGAATGGGAAGAATTGGGACAAAAAATGGAAAATTTTGAAGGGACTTTGAAAAAATTTCAACTGGAATTTTAGCAATTTTGACGTGAAGTTGGAAACATGTTGAAGTGGATTTTGAAAATTCTAGAGAGAATTTTAAAAGCTTCAACAGAATTTCAACAATTTGGAGAGGGATTTGAAAAGTTTCAATGGGAATGGGAAGAATTGGGACAAAAATTGGAAAATTTTGAAGGGACTTTGAAAAAATTTCAACTGGAATTTTAGCAATTTTGACGTGAAATTGTAAACATGTTGAAGTGGATTTTGAAAATTCTAGAGAGAATTTTAAAAGCTTCAACAGAATTTCAACAATTTGGAGAGGGATTTGAAAAGTTTCAATGGGAATGGGAAGAATTGGGACAAAAATTGGAAAATTTTGAAGGGACTTTGAAAAAATTTCAACTGGAATTTTAGCAATTTTGACGTGAAATTGTAAACATGTGGATGTGGATTTTGAAAATTCTAGAGAGAATTTTAAAAGCTTCAAGAGAATTTCAACAATTTTGAGAGGGATTTGAAAAGTTTCAATGGGAATGGGAAGAATTGGGACAAAAATTGGAAAATTTTGAAGGGACTTTGAAAAAATTTCAACTGGAATTTTAGCAATTTTGACCTGAAATTGTAAACATGTGGACGTGGATTTTGAAAATTCTAGAGAGAATTTTAAAAGCTTCAACAGGATTTCAACAATTTTGAGAGGGATTTGAAAAGTTTCAATGGGAATGGGAAGAATTGGGACAAAAATTGGAAAATTTTGAAGGGACTTTGAAAAAAGTTCAACTGGAATTTTAGCAATTTTGACCTGAAATTATAAACATGTTGAAGTGGATTTTGAAAATTCTAGAGAGAAGTTTCAAACTTTCAATAGGATTTCAACAATTTTGAGAGGGATTTGAAAAGTTTCAATGGGAATGGGAAGAATTGGGACAAAAATTGGAAAATTTTTAAGGGACTTAGAAAAAATTTCAACTGGAATTTTAGCAATTTTGACCTGAAATTGTAAACATGTGGACGAGGATTTTGAAAATTCTAGAGAGAATTTTAAAAGCTTCAACGGAATTTCAACAATTTTGAGAGGGATTTGAAAAGTTTCAATGGGAATGGGAAGAATTGGGACAAAAATTGGAAAATTTTGAAGGGACTTTGAAAAAATTTCAACTGGAATTTTAGCAATTTTGACCTGAAATTGTAAACATGTTGAAGTGGATTTTGAAAATTCTAGAGAGAATTTTAAAAGCTTCAACAGAATTTCAACATTTTGAGAGGGATTTGAAAAGTTTCAATGGGAATGGGAAGAATTGGGACAAAAATTGGAAAATTTTTAATGGGGGAAGGGACTTTGAAGAAATTTCAACTGGAATTTTAGCAATTTTGACGTGAAATTGTAAACATGTGGACGTGGATTTTGAAAATTCTAGAGAGAATTTTAAAAGCTTCAACAGAATTTCAACAATTTTGAGAGGATTTGAAAAGTTTCAATGGGAATGGGAAGAATTGGGACAAAAATTGGAAAATTTTGAAGGGCCTTTGAAAAAATTTCAACTGGAATTTTAGCAATTTTGACCTGAAATTGTAAACATGTTGAAGTGGATTTTGAAAATTCTAGAGAGAAGTTTCAAACTTTCAACAGGATTTCAACAATTTTGAGAGGGATTTGAAAAGTTTTCAATGGGAATGGGAAGAATTGGGACAAAAATTGGAAAATTTTGAAGGGCCTTTGAAAAAATTTCAACTAGAATTTTAGCAATTTTGACGTGAAATTGTAAACATGTGGATGTGGATTTTGAAAATTCTAGAGAGAATTTTAAAAGCTTCAAGAGAATTTCAACAATTTTGAGAGGGATTTGAAAAGTTTCAATGGGAATGGGAAGAATTGGGACAAAAATTGGAAAATTTTGAAGGGACTTTGAAAAAATTTCAACTGGAATTTTAGCAATTTTGACCTGAAATTGTAAACATGTGGATGTGGATTTTGAAAATTCTAGAGAGAATTTTAAAAGCTTCAACAGAATTTCAACAATTTTGAGAGGGATTTGAAAAGTTTCAATGGGAATGGGAAGAATTGGGACAAAAATTGGAAAATTTTGAAGGGACTTTGAAAAAATTTCAACTGGAATTTTAGCAATTTTGACGTGAAATTGTAAACATGTGGATGTGGATTTTGAAAATTCTAGAGAGAATTTTAAAAGCTTCAACAGAATTTCAACAATTTTGAGAGGGATTTGAAAAGTTTCAATGGGAATGGGAAGAATTGGGACAAAAATTGGAAAATTTTGAAGGGACTTTGAAAAAATTTCAACTGGAATTTTAGCAATTTTGACCTGAAATTGTAAACATGTGGACATGGATTTTGAAAATTCTAGAGAGAATTGTAAAAGCTTCAACAGAATTTCAACAATTTGGAGAGGGATTTGAAAAGTTTCAATGGGAATGGGAAGAATTGGGACAAAAATTGGAAAATTTTGAAGGGACTTTGAAAAAATTTCAACTGGAATTTTAGCAATTTTGACGTGAAGTTGGAAACATGTTGAAGTGGATTTTGAAAATTCTAGAGAGAATTTTAAAAGCTTCAACAGAATTTCAACAATTTGGAGAGGGATTTGAAAAGTTTCAATGGGAATGGGAAGAATTGGGACAAAAATTGGAAAATTTTGAAGGGACTTGGAAAAAATTTCAACTGGAATTTTAGCAATTTTGACGTGAAATTGTAAACATGTTGAAGTGGATTTTGAAAATTCTAGAGAGAATTTTAAAAGCTTCAACAGAATTTCAACAATTTGGAGAGGGATTTGAAAAGTTTCAATGGGAATGGGAAGAATTGGGACAAAAATTGGAAAATTTTGAAGGGACTTTGAAAAAATTTCAACTGGAATTTTAGCAATTTTGACCTGAATTTGTAAACATGTGGACGTGGATTTTGAAAATTCTAGAGAGAAGTTTAAAACTTTCAACAGGATTTCAACAATTTTGAGAGGGATTTGAAAAGTTTCAATGGGAATGGGAAGAATTGGGACAAAAATTGGAAAATTTTGAAGGGACTTTGAAAAAATTTCAACTGGAATTTTAGCAATTTTGACGTGAAATTGTAAACATGTTGAAGTGGATTTTGAAAATTGTAGAGAGAAGTTTCAAACTTTCAATAGGATTTCAACAATTTTGAGAGGGATTTGAAAAGTTTCAATGGGAATGGGAAGAATTGGGACAAAAATTGGAAAATTTTGAAGGGACTTTGAAAAAATTTCAACTGGAATTTTCGCAATTTTGACCTGAAATTGTAAACATGTGGACGTGGATTTTGAAAATTCTAGAGAGAATTTTAAAAGCTTCAACGGAATTTCAACAATTTTGAGAGGGATTTGAAAAGTTTCAATGGGAATGGGAAGAATTGGGACAAAAATTGGAAAATTTTTAAGGGACTTGGAAAAAATTTCAACTGGAATTTTAGCAATTTTGACCTGAAATTGTAAACATGTTGAAGTGGATTTTGAAAATTCTAGAGATTTTTAAAAGCTTCAACAGAATTTCAACAATTTTGAGAGGGATGTGAAAAGTTTCAATGGGAATGGGAAGAATTGGGACAAAAATTGGAAAATTTTGAAGGGACTTTGAAAAAATTTCAACTGGAATTTTAGCAATTTTGACCTGAAATTGTAAACATGTGGACGTGGATTTTGAAAATTCTAGAGAGAATTTTAAAAGCTTCAACGGAATTTCAACAATTTTGAGAGGGATTTGAAAAGTTTCAATGGGAATGGGAAGAATTGGGACAAAAATTGGAAAATTTTGAAGGGCCTTTGAAAAAATTTCAACTGGAATTTTAGCAATTTTGACCTGAAATTGTAAACATGTGGATGTGGATTTTGAAAATTCTAGAGAGAAGTTTCAAACTTTCAACAGGATTTCAACAATTTGGAGAGGGATTTGAAAAGTTTCAATGGGAATGGGAAGAATTGGGACAAAAATTGGAAAATTTTGAAGGGACTTTGAAAAAATTTCAACTGGAATTTTAGCAATTTTGACGTGAAATTGTAAACATGTGGATGTGGATTTTGAAAATTCTAGAGAGAATTTTAAAAGCTTCAACAGAATTTCAACAATTTTGAGAGGGATTTGAAAAGTTTCAATGGGAATGGGAAGAATTGGGACAAAAATTGGAAAATTTTGAAGGGACTTTGAAAAAATTTCAACTGGAATTTTAGCAATTTTGACCTGAAATTGTAAACATGTGGACGTGGATTTTGAAAATTCTAGAGAGAATTTTAAAAGCTTCAACGGAATTTCAACAATTTTGAGAGGGATTTGAAAAGTTTCAATGGGAATGGGAAGAATTGGGACAAAAATTGGAAAATTTTGAAGGGACTTTGAAAAAATTTCAACTGGAATTTTAGCAATTTTGACCTGAAATTGTAAACATGTGGACGTGGATTTTGAAAATTCTAGAGAGAATTTTAAAAGCTTCAACAGAATTTCAACAATTTTGAGAGGGATTTGAAAAGTTTCAATGGGAATGGGAAGAATTGGGACAAAAATTGGAAAATTTTTAAGGGACTTGGAAAAAATTTCAACTGGAATTTTAGCAATTTTGACCTGAAATTGTAAACATGTTGAAGTGGATTTTGAAAATTCTAGAGATTTTTAAAAGCTTCAACAGAATTTCAACAATTTTGAGAGGGATTTGAAAAGTTTCAATGGGAATGGGAAGAATTGGGACAAAAATTGGAAAATTTTGAAGGGACTTTGAAAAAATTTCAACTGGAATTTTAGCAATTTTGACCTGAAATTGTAAACATGTGGACGTGGATTTTGAAAATTCTAGAGAGAATTTTAAAAGCTTCAACGGAATTTCAACAATTTTGAGAGGGATTTGAAAAGTTTCAATGGGAATGGGAAGAATTGGGACAAAAATTGGAAAATTTTTAAGGGCCTTTGAAAAAATTTCAACTGGAATTTTAGCAATTTTGACCTGAAATTGTAAACATGTGGATGTGGATTTTGAAAATTCTAGAGAGAAGTTTCAAACTTTCAACAGGATTTCAACAATTTGGAGAGGGATTTGAAAAGTTTCAATGGGAATGGGAAGAATTGGGACAAAAATTGGAAAATTTTGAAGGGACTTTGAAAAAATTTCAACTGGAATTTTAGCAATTTTGACGTGAAATTGTAAACATGTGGATGTGGATTTTGAAAATTCTAGAGAGAATTTTAAAAGCTTCAACAGAATTTCAACAATTTTGAGAGGGATTTGAAAAGTTTCAATGGGAATGGGAAGAATTGGGACAAAAATTGGAAAATTTTGAAGGGACTTTGAAAAAATTTCAACTGGAATTTTAGCAATTTTGACCTGAAATTGTAAACATGTTGAAGTGGATTTTGAAAATTCTAGAGAGAGGTTTCAAACTTTAAACAGGATTTCAACAATTTTGAGAGGGATTTGAAAAGTTTCAATGGGAATGGGAAGAATTGGGACAAAAATTGGAAAATTTTTCAGGGACTTTGAAAAAATTTCAACTGGAATTTTAGCAATTTTGACCTGAAATTGTAAACATGTGGACGTGGATTTTGAAAATTCTAGAGAGAATTTTAAAAGCTTCAACAGAATTTCAACAATTTTGAGAGGGATTTGAAAAGTTTCAATGGGAATGGGAAGAATTGGGACAAAAATTGGAAAATTTTTCAGGGACTTTGAAAAAATTTCAACTGGAATTTTAGCAATTTTGACCTGATATTGTAAACATGTGGACATGGATTTTGAAAATTCTAGAGAGAATTGTAAAAGCTTCAACAGAATTTCAACAATTTGGAGAGGGATTTGAAAAGTTTCAATGGGAATGGGAAGAATTGGGACAAAAATTGGAAAATTTTGAAGGGACTTTGAAAAAATTTCAACTGGAATTTTAGCAATTTTGACCTGAAATTGTAAACATGTTGAAGTGGATTTTGAATATTCTAGAGAGAATTTTAAAAGCTTCAACAGAATTTCAACAATTTTGAGAGGGATTTGAAAAGTTTCAATGGGAATGGGAAGAATTGGGACAAAAATTGGAAAATTTTGAAGGGACTTTGAAAAAATTTCAACTGGAATTTTAGCAATTTTGACCTGAAATTGTAAACATGTGGACGAGGATTTTGAAAATTCTAGAGAGAATTTTAAAAGCTTCAACAGAATTTCAACAATTTGGAGAGGGATTTGAAAAGTTTCAATGGGAATGGGAAGAATTGGGACAAAAATTGGAAAATTTTGAAGGGCCTTGGAAAAAATTTCAACTGGAATTTTAGCAATTTTGACCTGAAATTGTAAACACGTTGAAGTGGATTTTGAAAATTCTAGAGAGAATTTTAAAAGCTTCAACAGAATTTCAACAATTTTGAGAGGGATGTGAAAAGTTTCAATGGGAATGGGAAGAATTGGGACAAAAATTGGAAAATTTTGAAGGGACTTTGAAAAAATTTCAACTGGAATTTTAGCAATTTTGACCTGAAATTGTAAACATGTGGACGTGGATTTTGAAAATTCTAGAGAGAATTTTAAAAGCTTCAACGGAATTTCAACAATTTTGAGAGGGATTTGAAAAGTTTCAATGGGAATGGGAAGAATTGGGACAAAAATTGGAAAATTTTGAAGGGACTTTGAAAAAATTTCAACTGGAATTTTAGCAATTTTGAACTGAAATTGTAAACATGTTGAAGTGGATTTTGAAAATTCTAGAGAGAGGTTTCAAACTTTCAACAGGATTTCAACAATTTTGAGAGGGATTTGAAAAGTTTCAATGGGAATGGGAAGAATTGGGACAAAAATTGGAAAATTTTGAAGGGACTTTGAAAAAATTTCAACTGGAATTTTCGCAATTTTGACCTGAAATTGTAAACATGTGGACGTGGATTTTGAAAATTCTAGAGAGAATTTTAAAAGCTTCAACGGAATTTCAACAATTTTGAGAGGGATTTGAAAAGTTTCAATGGGAATGGGAAGAATTGGGACAAAAATTGGAAAATTTTGAAGGGACTTTGAAAAAATTTCAACTGGAATTTTAGCAATTTTGACGTGAAATTGTAAACATGTTGAAGTGGATTTTGAAAATTCTAGAGAGAATTTTAAAAGCTTCAACAGAATTTCAACAATTTTGAGAGGGATTTGAAAAGTTTCAATGGGAATGGGAAGAATTGGGACAAAAATTGGAAAATTTTTAAGGGACTTTGAAAAAATTTCAACTGGAATTTTAGCAATTTTGACCTGAAATTGTAAACATGTGGACGTGGATTTTGAAAATTCTAGAGAGAATTTTAAAAGCTTCAAGAGAATTTCAACAATTTTGAGAGGGATTTGAAAAGTTTCAATGGGAATGGGAAGAATTGGGACAAAAATTGGAAAATTTTTAAGGGACTTGGAAAAAATTTCAACTGGAATTTTAGCAATTTTGACCTGAAATTGTAAACATGTTGAAGTGGATTTTGAAAATTCTAGAGAGAATTTTAAAAGCTTCAACAGAATTTCAACAATTTTGAGAGGGATGTGAAAAGTTTCAATGGGAATGGGAAGAATTGGGACAAAAATTGGAAAATTTTGAAGGGACTTTGAAAAAATTTCAACTGGAATTTTCGCAATTTTGACCTGAAATTGTAAAGATGTGGACGTGGATTTTGAAAATTCTAGAGAGAATTTTAAAAGCTTCAACGGAATTTCAACAATTTGGAGAGGGATTTGAAAAGTTTCAATGGGAATGGGAAGAATTGGGACAAAAATTGGAAAATTTTTAAGGGACTTTGAAAAAATTTCAACTGGAATTTTAGCAATTTTGACCTGAAATTGTAAACATGTGGATGTGGATTTTGAAAATTCTAGAGAGAAGTTTCAAACTTTCAACAGGATTTCAACAATTTGGAGAGGGATTTGAAAAGTTTCAATGGGAATGGGAAGAATTGGGACAAAAATTGGAAAATTTTGAAGGGACTTTGAAAAAATTTCAACTGGAATTTTAGCAATTTTGACGTGAAATTGTAAACATGTGGATGTGGATTTTGAAAATTCTAGAGACAATTTTAAAAGCTTCAACAGAATTTCAACAATTTGGAGAGGGATTTGAAAAGTTTCAATGGGAATGGGAAGAATTGGGACAAAAATTGGAAAATTTTGAAGGGACTTTGAAAAAATTTCAACTGGAATTTTAGCAATTTTGACGTGAAATTGTAAACATGTTGAAGTGGATTTTGAAAATTCTAGAGAGAGGTTTCAAACTTTCAACAGGATTTCAACAATTTTGAGAGGGATTTGAAAAGTTTCAATGGGAATGGGAAGAATTGGGACAAAAATTGGAAAATTTTGAAGGGACTTTGAAAAAATTTCAACTGGAATTTTAGCAATTTTGACCTGAAATTGTAAAGATGTGGACGTGGATTTTAAAAATTCTAGAGAGAATTTTAAAAGCTTCAACAGAATTTCAACAATTTTGAGAGGGATTTGAAAAGTTTCAATGGGAATGGGAAGAATTGGGACAAAAATTGGAAAATTTTTAAGGGACTTTGAAAAAATTTCAACTGGAATTTTAGCAATTTTGACCTGATATTGTAAACATGTGGACATGGATTTTGAAAATTCTAGAGAGAATTGTAAAAGCTTCAACAGAATTTCAACAATTTGGAGAGGGATTTGAAAAGTTTCAATGGGAATGGGAAGAATTGGGACAAAAATTGGAAAATTTTTAAGGGACTTGGAAAAAATTTCAACTGGAATTTTAGCAATTTTGACGTGAAATTGTAAACATGTTGAAGTGGATTTTGAATATTCTAGAGAGAATTTTAAAAGCTTCAACAGAATTTCAACAATTTTGAGAGGGATTTGAAAAGTTTCAATGGGAATGGGAAGAATTGGGACAAAAATTGGAAAATTTTGAAGGGACTTTGAAAAAATTTCAACTGGAATTTTAGCAATTTTGACCTGAAATTGTAAACATGTGGACGAGGATTTTGAAAATTCTAGAGAGAATTTTAAAAGCTTCAACAGAATTTCAACAATTTGGAGAGGGATTTGAAAAGTTTCAATGGGAATGGGAAGAATTGGGACAAAAATTGGAAAATTTTGAAGGGCCTTGGAAAAAATTTCAACTGGAATTTTAGCAATTTTGACCTGAAATTGTAAACATGTTGAAGTGGATTTTGAAAATTCTAGAGAGAGGTTTCAAACTTTCAACAGGATTTCAACAATTTTGAGAGGGATTTGAAAAGTTTCAATGGGAATGGGAAGAATTGGGACAAAAATTGGAAAATTTTGAAGGGACTTTGAAAAAATTTCAACTGGAATTTTAGCAATTTTGACCTGAAATTGTAAAGATGTGGACGTGGATTTTGAAAATTCTAGAGAGAATTTTAAAAGCTTCAACAGAATTTCAACAATTTGGAGAGGGATTTGAAAAGTTTCAATGGGAATGGGAAGAATTGGGACAAAAATTGGAAAATTTTGAAGGGCCTTGGAAAAAATTTCAACTGGAATTTTAGCAATTTTGACCTGAAATTGTAAACATGTTGAAGTGGATTTTGAAAATTCTAGAGAGAATTTTAAAAGCTTCAACAGAATTTCAACAATTTTGAGAGGGATGTGAAAAGTTTCAATGGGAATGGGAAGAATTGGGACAAAAATTGGAAAATTTTGAAGGGACTTTGAAAAAATTTCAACTGGAATTTTAGCAATTTTGACCTGAAATTGTAAAGATGTGGACGTGGATTTTGAAAATTCTAGAGAGAATTTTAAAAGCTTCAACGGAATTTCAACAATTTTGAGAGGGATTTGAAAAGTTTCAATGGGAATGGGAAGAATTGGGACAAAAATTGGAAAATTTTGAAGGGACTTTGAAAAAATTTCAACTGGAATTTTAGCAATTTTGACCTGAAATTGTAAACATGTTGAAGTGGATTTTGAAAATTCTAGAGAGAGGTTTCAAACTTTCAACAGGATTTCAACAATTTTGAGAGGGATTTGAAAAGTTTCAATGGGAATGGGAAGAATTGGGACAAAAATTGGAAAATTTTTAAGGGACTTGGAAAAAATTTCAACTGGAATTTTAGCAATTTTGACGTGAAGTTGGAAACATGTTGAAGTGGATTTTGAAAATTCTAGAGAGAATTTTAAAAGCTTCAACAGAATTTCAACAATTTGGAGAGGGATTTGAAAAGTTTCAATGGGAATGGGAAGAATTGAAACAAAAATTGGAAAATTTTTAAGGGACTTTGAAAAAATTTCAACTGGAATTTTAGCAATTTTGACGTGAAATTGTAAACATGTTGAAGTGGATTTTGAAAATTCTAGAGAGAATTTTAAAAGCTTCAACAGAATTTCAACAATTTTGAGAGGGATTTGAAAAGTTTCAATGGGAATGGGAAGAATTGGGACAAAAATTGGAAAATTTTGAAGGGACTTTGAAAAAATTTCAACTGGAATTTTAGCAATTTTGACCTGAAATTGTAAACATGTTGAAGTGGATTTTGAAAATTCTAGAGAGAAGTTTAAAACTTTCAACAGGATTTCAACAATTTTGAGAGGGATTTGAAAAGTTTCAATGGGAATGGGAAGAATTGGGACAAAAATTGGAAAATTTTGAAGGGACTTGGAAAAAATTTCAACTGGAATTTTAGCAATTTTGACGTGAAATTGTAAACATGTTGAAGTGGATTTTGAAAATTGTAGAGAGAAGTTTCAAACTTTCAATAGGATTTCAACAATTTTGAGAGGGATTTGAAAAGTTTCAATGGGAATGGGAAGAATTGGGACAAAAATTGGAAAATTTTGAAGGGACTTTGAAAAAATTTCAACTGGAATTTTAGCAATTTTGACCTGAAATTGTAAACATGTGGACGTGGATTTTGAAAATTCTAGAGAGAATTTTAAAAGCTTCAACGGAATTTCAACAATTTTGAGAGGGATTTGAAAAGTTTCAATGGGAATGGGAAGAATTGGGACAAAAATTGGAAAATTTTGAAGGGACTTTGAAAAAATTTCAACTGGAATTTTAGCAATTTTGACCTGAAATTGTAAACATGTGGACGAGGATTTTGAAAATTCTAGAGAGAATTTTAAAAGCTTCAACAGAATTTCAACAATTTGGAGAGGGATTTGAAAAGTTTCAATGGGAATGGGAAGAATTGGGACAAAAATTGGAAAATTTTGAAGGGACTTGGAAAAAATTTCAACTGGAATTTTAGCAATTTTGACGTGAAATTGTAAACATGTTGAAGTGGATTTTGAAAATTGTAGAGAGAAGTTTCAAACTTTCAATAGGATTTCAACAATTTTGAGAGGGATTTGAAAAGTTTCAATGGGAATGGGAAGAATTGGGACAAAAATTGGAAAATTTTGAAGGGACTTTGAAAAAATTTCAACTGGAATTTTAGCAATTTTGACCTGAAATTGTAAACATGTGGACGTGGATTTTGAAAATTCTAGAGAGAATTTTAAAAGCTTCAACGGAATTTCAACAATTTTGAGAGGGATGTGAAAAGTTTCAATGGGAATGGGAAGAATTGGGACAAAAATTGGAAAATTTTGAAGGGACTTTGAAAAAATTTCAACTGGAATTTTAGCAATTTTGACCTGAAATTGTAAACATGTGGACGAGGATTTTGAAAATTCTAGAGAGAATTTTAAAAGCTTCAACAGAATTTCAACAATTTGGAGAGGGATTTGAAAAGTTTCAATGGGAATGGGAAGAATTGGGACAAAAATTGGAAAATTTTGAAGGGCCTTGGAAAAAATTTCAACTGGAATTTTAGCAATTTTGACCTGAAATTGTAAACATGTTGAAGTGGATTTTGAAAATTCTAGAGAGAATTTTAAAAGCTTCAACAGAATTTCAACAATTTTGAGAGGGATGTGAAAAGTTTCAATGGGAATGGGAAGAATTGGGACAAAAATTGGAAAATTTTTAAGGGACTTGGAAAAAATTTCAACTGGAATTTTAGCAATTTTGACGTGAAGTTGGAAACATGTTGAAGTGGATTTTGAAAATTCTAGAGAGAATTTTAAAAGCTTCAACGGAATTTCAACAATTTTGAGAGGGATTTGAAAAGTTTCAATGGGAATGGGAAGAATTGGGACAAAAATTGGAAAATTTTGAAGGGACTTTGAAAAAATTTCAACTGGAATTTTAGCAATTTTGAACTGAAATTGTAAACATGTTGAAGTGGATTTTGAAAATTCTAGAGAGAGGTTTCAAACTTTCAACAGGATTTCAACAATTTTGAGAGGGATTTGAAAAGTTTCAATGGGAATGGGAAGAATTGGGACAAAAATTGGAAAATTTTGAAGGGACTTTGAAAAATTTCAACTGGAATTTTCGCAATTTTGACCTGAAATTGTAAACATGTGGACGTGGATTTTGAAAATTCTAGAGAGAATTTTAAAAGCTTCAACGGAATTTCAACAATTTTGAGAGGGATTTGAAAAGTTTCAATGGGAATGGGAAGAATTGGGACAAAAATTGGAAAATTTTGAAGGGACTTTGAAAAAATTTCAACTGGAATTTTAGCAATTTTGACGTGAAATTGTAAACATGTTGAAGTGGATTTTGAAAATTCTAGAGAGAATTTTAAAAGCTTCAACAGAATTTCAACAATTTTGAGAGGGATTTGAAAAGTTTCAATGGGAATGGGAAGAATTGGGACAAAAATTGGAAAATTTTTAAGGGACTTTGAAAAAATTTCAACTGGAATTTTAGCAATTTTGACCTGAAATTGTAAACATGTGGACGTGGATTTTGAAAATTCTAGAGAGAATTTTAAAAGCTTCAAGAGAATTTCAACAATTTTGAGAGGGATTTGAAAAGTTTCAATGGGAATGGGAAGAATTGGGACAAAAATTGGAAAATTTTTAAGGGACTTGGAAAAAATTTCAACTGGAATTTTAGCAATTTTGACCTGAAATTGTAAACATGTTGAAGTGGATTTTGAAAATTCTAGAGAGAATTTTAAAAGCTTCAACAGAATTTCAACAATTTTGAGAGGGATGTGAAAAGTTTCAATGGGAATGGGAAGAATTGGGACAAAAATTGGAAAATTTTGAAGGGACTTTGAAAAAATTTCAACTGGAATTTTAGCAATTTTGACCTGAAATTGTAAAGATGTGGACGTGGATTTTGAAAATTCTAGAGAGAATTTTAAAAGCTTCAACGGAATTTCAACAATTTTGAGAGGGATTTGAAAAGTTTCAATGGGAATGGGAAGAATTGGGACAAAAATTGGAAAATTTTTAAGGGACTTTGAAAAAATTTCAACTGGAATTTTAGCAATTTTGACACTGAAATTGTAAACATGTGGATGTGGATTTTGAAAATTCTAGAGAGAAGTTTCAAACTTTCAACAGGATTTCAACAATTTGGAGAGGGATTTGAAAAGTTTCAATGGGAATGGGAAGAATTGGGACAAAAATTGGAAAATTTTGAAGGGACTTTGAAAAAATTTCAACTGGAATTTTAGCAATTTTGACGTGAAATTGTAAACATGTGGATGTGGATTTTGAAAATTCTAGAGACAATTTTAAAAGCTTCAACAGAATTTCAACAATTTGGAGAGGGATTTGAAAAGTTTCAATGGGAATGGGAAGAATTGGGACAAAAATTGGAAAATTTTGAAGGGACTTTGAAAAAATTTCAACTGGAATTTTAGCAATTTTGACCTGAAATTGTAAACATGTTGAAGTGGATTTTGAAAATTCTAGAGAGAGGTTTCAAACTTTCAACAGGATTTCAACAATTTTGAGAGGGATTTGAAAAGTTTCAATGGGAATGGGAAGAATTGGGACAAAAATTGGAAAATTTTGAAGGGACTTTGAAAAAATTTCAACTGGAATTTTAGCAATTTTGACCTGAAATTGTAAACATGTGGACGTGGATTTTGAAAATTCTAGAGAGAATTTTAAAAGCTTCAACAGAATTTCAACAATTTTGAGAGGGATTTGAAAAGTTTCAATGGGAATGGGAAGAATTGGGACAAAAATTGGAAAATTTTGAAGGGACTTTGAAAAAATTTCAACTGGAATTTTAGCAATTTTGACCTGATATTGTAAACATGTGGACATGGATTTTGAAAATTCTAGAGAGAATTGTAAAAGCTTCAACAGAATTTCAACAATTTGGAGAGGGATTTGAAAAGTTTCAATGGGAATGGGAAGAATTGGGACAAAAATTGGAAAATTTTGAAGGGACTTGGAAAAAATTTCAACTGGAATTTTAGCAATTTTGACGTGAAAATTGTAAACATGTTGAAGTGGATTTTGAATATTCTAGAGAGAATTTTAAAAGCTTCAACAGAATTTCAACAATTTTGAGAGGGATTTGAAAAGTTTCAATGGGAATGGGAAGAATTGGGACAAAAATTGGAAAATTTTGAAGGGACTTTGAAAAAAATTTCAACTGGAATTTTAGCAATTTTGACCTGAAATTGTAAACATGTGGACGAGGATTTTGAAAATTCTAGAGAGAATTTTAAAAGCTTCAACAGAATTTCAACAATTTGGAGAGGGATTTGAAAAGTTTTCAATGGGAATGGGAAGAATTGGGACAAAAATTGGAAAATTTTGAAGGGCCTTGGAAAAATTTCAACTGGAATTTTAGCAATTTTGACCTGAAATTGTAAACATGTTGAAGTGGATTTTGAAAATTCTAGAGAGAATTTTAAAAGCTTCAACAGAATTTCAACAATTTTGAGAGGGATTTGAAAAGTTTCAATGGGAATGGGAAGAATTGGGACAAAAATTGGAAAATTTTGAAGGGACTTTGAAAAAATTTCAACTGGAATTTTAGCAATTTTGACCTGAAATTGTAAACATGTGGACGTGGATTTTGAAAATTCTAGAGAGAATTTTAAAAGCTTCAACGGAATTTCAACAATTTTGAGAGGGATTTGAAAAGTTTCAATGGGAATGGGAAGAATTGGGACAAAAATTGGAAAATTTTGAAGGGACTTTGAAAAAAATTTCAACTGGAATTTTAGCAATTTTGACCTGAAATTGTAAACATGTTGAAGTGGATTTTGAAAATTCTAGAGAGAGGTTTCAAACTTTCAACAGGATTTCAACAATTTGAGAGGGATTTGAAAAGTTTCAATGGGAATGGGAAGAATTGGGACAAAAATTGGAAAATTTTGAAGGGACTTTGAAAAAATTTCAACTGGAATTTTAGCAATTTTGACGTGAAGTTGGAAACATGTTGAAGTGGATTTTGAAAATTCTAGAGAGAATTTTAAAAGCTTCAACAGAATTTCAACAATTTGGAGAGGGATTTGAAAAGTTTCAATGGGAATGGGAAGAATTGAAACAAAAATTGGAAAATTTTTAAGGGACTTTGAAAAAATTTCAACTGGAATTTTAGCAATTTTGACGTGAAATTGTAAACATGTTGAAGTGGATTTTGAAAATTCTAGAGAGAATTTTAAAAGCTTCAACAGAATTTCAACAATTTTGAGAGGGATTTGAAAAGTTTCAATGGGAATGGGAAGAATTGGGACAAAAATTGGAAAATTTTGAAGGGACTTTGAAAAAATTTCAACTGGAATTTTAGCAATTTTGACCTGAAATTGTAAACATGTTGAAGTGGATTTTGAAAATTCTAGAGAGAAGTTTAAAACTTTCAACAGGATTTCAACAATTTTGAGAGGGATTTGAAAAGTTTCAATGGGAATGGGAAGAATTGGGACAAAAATTGGAAAATTTTGAAGGGACTTGGAAAAAATTTCAACTGGAATTTTAGCAATTTTGACGTGAAAATTGTAAACATGTTGAAGTGGATTTTGAAAATTGTAGAGAGAAGTTTCAAACTTTCAATAGGATTTCAACAATTTTGAGAGGGATTTGAAAAGTTTCAATGGGAATGGGAAGAATTGGGACAAAAATTGGAAAATTTTGAAGGGACTTTGAAAAAATTTCAACTGGAATTTTAGCAATTTTGACCTGAAATTGTAAACATGTGGACGTGGATTTTGAAAAATTCTAGAGAGAATTTTAAAAGCTTCAACGGAATTTCAACAATTTTGAGAGGGATGTGAAAAGTTTCAATGGGAATGGGAAGAATTGGGACAAAAATTGGAAAATTTTGAAGGGACTTTGAAAAAATTTCAACTGGAATTTTAGCAATTTTGACGTGAAATTGTAAACATGTGGACGTGGATTTTGAAAATTCTAGAGAGAATTTTAAAAGCTTCAACGGAATTTCAACAATTTTGAGAGGGATTTGAAAAGTTTCAATGGGAATGGGAAGAATTGGGACAAAAATTGGAAAATTTTTAAGGGCCTTTGAAAAAATTTCAACTGGAATTTTAGCAATTTTGACCTGAAATTGTAAACATGTTGAAGTGGATTTTGAAAATTCTAGAGAGAGGTTTCAAACTTTCAACAGAATTTCAACAATTTTGAGAGGGATTTGAAAAGTTTCAATGGGAATGGGAAGAATTGGGACAAAAATTGGAAAATTTTTAAGGGACTTTGAAAAAATTTCAACTGGAATTTTAGCAATTTTGACCTGAAATTATAAACATGTGGACGTGGATTTTGAAAATTCTAGAGAGAATTTTAAAAGCTTCAACAGAATTTCAACAATTTTGAGAGGGATTTGAAAAGTTTCAATGGGAATGGGAAGAATTGGGACAAAAATTGGAAAATTTTGAAGGGCCTTTGAAAAAATTTCAACTGGAATTTTAGCAATTTTGACCTGAAATTGTAAACATGTGGACATGGATTTTGAAAATTCTAGAGAGAATTGTAAAAGCTTCAACAGAATTTCAACAATTTGGAGAGGGATTTGAAAAGTTTCAATGGGAATGGGAAGAATTGGGACAAAAATTGGAAAATTTTGAAGGGACTTTGAAAAAATTTCAACTGGAATTTTAGCAATTTTGACCTGAAATTGTAAACATGTTGAGATTTTGAAAATTCTAGAGAGAATTTTAAAAGCTTCAACAGAATTTCAACAATTTTGAGAGGGATGTGAAAAGTTTCAATGGGAATGGGAAGAATTGGGACAAAAATTGGAAAATTTTGAAGGGACTTTGAAAAAATTTCAACTGGAATTTTAGCAATTTTGACCTGAAATTGTAAAGATGTGGACATGGATTTTGAAAATTCTAGAGAGAATTTTAAAAGCTTCAACAGAATTTCAACAATTTTGAGAGGGATTTGAAAAGTTTCAATGGGAATGGGAAGAATTGGGACAAAAATTGGAAAATTTTTAAGGGACTTGGAAAAAATTTCAACTGGAATTTTAGCAATTTTGACGTGAAATTGTAAACATGTGGACGTGGATTTTGAAAATTCTAGAGAGAATTTTAAAAGCTTCAACAGAATTTCAACAATTTTGAGAGGGATTTGAAAAGTTTCAATGGGAATGGGAAGAATTGGGACAAAAATTGGAAAAATTTGAAGGGACTTTGAAAAAAATGCGACTGGAATTTTAGCAATTTTGACCTGAAATTGTAAACATGTTGAAGTGGATTTTGAAAATTCTAGAGAGAATTTTAAAAGCTTCAACAGAATTTCAACAATTTTGAGAGGGATTTGAAAAGTTTCAATGGGAATGGGAAGAATTGGGACAAAAATTGGAAAATTTTGAAGGGACTTTGAAAAAATTTCAACTGGAATTTTAGCAATTTTTAACCAGAAATTGTAAACATGTTGAAGTGGATTTTTAAAATTCTAGAGAGAATTTTAAAAGCTTCAACAGAATTTCAACAATTTGGAGAGGGATTTGAAAAGTTTCAATGGGAATGGGAAGAATTGGGACAAAAATTGGAAAATTTTTAAGGGACTTTGAAAAAATTTCAACTGGAATTTTAGCAATTTTGACGTGAAATTCGAAACATGTTGAAGTGGATTTTGAAAATTCTAGAGAGAATTTTAAAAGCTTCAACAGAATTTCAACAATTTTGAGAGGGATTTGAAAAGTTTCAATGGGAATGGGAAGAATTGGGACAAAAATTGGAAAATTTTTAAGGGACTTGGAAAAAATTTCAACTGGAATTTTAGCAATTTTGACGTGAAATTGTAAACATGTGGACGTGGATTTTGAAAATTCTAGAGAGAATTTTAAAAGCTTCAACGGAATTTCAACAATTTTGAGAGGGATTTGAAAAGTTTCAATGGGAATGGGAAGAATTGGGACAAAAATTGGAAAATTTTTAAGGGACTTTGAAAAATTTCAACTGGAATTTTAGCAATTTTGACCTGAAATTGTAAACATGTTGAAGTGGATTTTGAAAATTCTAGAGAGAAGTTTAAAACTTTCAACAGGATTTCAACAATTTTGAGAGGGATTTGAAAAGTTTCAATGGGAATGGGAAGAATTGGGACAAAAATTGGAAAATTTTGAAGGGACATTGAAAAAGTTTCAAATGGAATTTTAGCAATTTTGACCTGAAATTATAAACATGTTGAAGTGGATTTTGAAAATTCTAGAGAGAAGTTTCAAGCTTTCAACAGGATTTCAACAATTTTGAGAGGGATTTGAAAAGTTTCAATGGGAATGGGAAGAATTGGGACAAAAATTGGAAAATTTTGAAGGGACTTAGAAAAAATTTCAACTGGAATTTTAGCAATTTTGACCTGAAATTATAAACATGTGGACGTGGATTTTGAAAATTCTAGAGAGAATTTTAAAAGCTTCAACGGAATTTCAACAATTTGGAGAGGGATTTGAAAAGTTTCAATGGGAATGGGAAGAATTGGGACAAAAATTGGAAAATTTTGAAGGGACTTTGAAAAAATTTCAACTGGAATTTTAGCAATTTTGACGTGAAATTATAAACATGTTGAAGTGGATTTTGAAAATTCTAGAGAGAAGTTTCAAACTTTCAACAGGATTTCAACAATTCTGAGCGGGATTTGAAAAGTTTCAATGGGAATGGGAAGAATTGGGACAAAAATTGGAAAATTTTTAAGGGACTTGGAAAAAATTTCAACTGGAATTTTAGCAATTTTGACGTGAAATTGTAAACATGTGGAAATGGATTTTGAAAATTCTAGAGAGAATTTTAAAAGCTTCAACAGAATTTCAACAATTTTGAGAGGGATGTGAAAAGTTTCAATGGGAATGGGAAGAATTGGGAGGAAAATTGGAAAATTTTTAAGGGACTTTGAAAAAATCTCAACTGGAATTTTAGCAATTTTGACCTGAAATTGTAAACATGTGGACGTGGATTTTGAAAATTCTAGAGAGAAGTTTCAAACTTTCAACAGGATTTCCACAATTTTGAGAGGGATTTGAAAAGTTTCAATGGGAATGGGAAGAATTGGGACAAAAACTGGAAAATTTTGAAGGGACTTTGAAAAAATTTCAACTGGAATTTTAGCAATTTTGACCTGAAATTATAAACATGTTGAAGTGGATTTTGAAAATTGTAGAGAGAAGTTTCAAACTTTCAACAGAATTTCAACAATTTTGAGAGGGATTTGAAAAGTTTCAATGGGAATGGGAAGAATTGGGACAAAAATTGGAAAATTTTGAAGGGACTTTGAAAAAATTTCAACTGGAATTTTAGCAATTTTGACCTGATATTGTAAACATGTGGACATGGATTTTGAAAATTCTAGAGAGAATTGTAAAAGCTTCAACAGAATTTCAACAATTTTGAGAGGGATTTGAAAAGTTTCAATGGGAATGGGAAGAATTGGGACAAAAATTGGAAAATTTTTAAGGGACTTTGAAAAAATTTCAACTGGAATTTTAGCAATTTTGACCTGAAATTGTAAACATGTGGACGTGGATTTTGAAAATTCTAGAGAGAATTTTAAAAGCTTCAAGAGAATTTCAACAATTTTGAGAGGGATTTGAAAAGTTTCAATGGGAATGGGAAGAATTGGGACAAAAATTGGAAAATTTTTAAGGGACTTGGAAAAAATTTCAACTGGAATTTTAGCAATTTTGACGTGAAATTGTAAACATGTTGAAGTGGATTTTGAAAATTCTAGAGAGAATTTTAAAAGCTTCAACAGAATTTCAACAATTTTGAGAGGGATGTGAAAAGTTTCAATGGGAATGGGAAGAATTGGGACAAAAATTGGAAAATTTTGAAGGGACTTTGAAAAATTTCAACTGGAATTTTAGCAATTTTGACCTGAAATTGTAAACATGTGGACGTGGATTTTGAAAATTCTAGAGAGAATTTTAAAAGCTTCAACGGAATTTCAACAATTTGGAGAGGGATTTGAAAAGTTTCAATGGGAATGGGAAGAATTGGGACAAAAATTGGAAAATTTTGAAGGGACTTTGAAAAAATTTCAACTGGAATTTTAGCAATTTTGACGTGAAATTGTAAACATGTTGAAGTGGATTTTGAAAATTCTAGAGAGAGGTTTCAAACTTTCAACAGGATTTCAACAATTTTGAGAGGGATTTGAAAAGTTTCAATGGGAATGGGAAGAATTGGGACAAAAATTGGAAAATTTTTCAGGGACTTTGAAAAATTTCAACTGGAATTTTAGCAATTTTGACGTGAAATTATAAACATGTGGACGTGGATTTTGAAAATTCTAGAGAGAATTTTAAAAGCTTCAAGAGAATTTCAACAATTTTGAGAGGGATTTGAAAAGTTTCAATGGGAATGGGAAGAATTGGGACAAAAATTGGAAAATTTTTAAGGGACTTTGAAAAAATTTCAACTGGAATTTTAGCAATTTTGACCTGATATTGTAAACATGTGGACATGGATTTTGAAAATTCTAGAGACAATTTTAAAAGCTTCAACAGAATTTCAACAATTTGGAGAGGGATTTGAAAAGTTTCAATGGGAATGGGAAGAATTGGGACAAAAATTGGAAAATTTTGAAGGGACTTTGAAAAAATTTCAACTGGAATTTTAGCAATTTTGACCTGAAATTGTAAACATGTTGAAGTGGATTTTGAAAATTCTAGAGAGAAGTTTAAAACTTTCAACAGGATTTCAACAATTTTGAGAGGGATTTGAAAAGTTTCAATGGGAATGGGAAGAATTGGGACAAAAATTGGAAAATTTTGAAGGGACTTTGAAAAAATTTCAACTGGAATTTTAGCAATTTTGACGTGAAATTGGAAACATGTTGAAGTGGATTTTGAAAATTCTAGAGAGAAGTTTCAAACTTTCAATAGGATTTCAACAATTTTGAGAGGGATTTGAAAAGTTTCAATGGGAATGGGAAGAATTGGGACAAAAATTGGAAAATTTTGAAGGGACTTTGAAAAAATTTCAACTGGAATTTTAGCAATTTTGACCTGAAATTGTAAACATGTGGACGTGGATTTTGAAAATTCTAGAGAGAATTTTAAAAGCTTCAACGGAATTTCAACAATTTGGAGAGGGATTTGAAAAGTTTCAATGGGAATGGGAAGAATTGGGACAAAAATTGGAAAATTTTGAAGGGACTTGGAAAAAATTTCAACTGGAATTTTAGCAATTTTGACCTGAAATTGTAAACATGTTGAAGTGGATTTTGAAAATTCTAGAGAGAATTTTAAAAGCTTCAACGGAATTTCAACAATTTTGAGAGGGATTTGAAAAGTTTCAATGGGAATGGGAAGAATTGGGACAAAAATTGGAAAATTTTGAAGGGCCTTTGAAAAAATTTCAACTGGAATTTTAGCAATTTTGACCTGAAATTGTAAACATGTTGAAGTGGATTTTGAAAATTCTAGAGAGAGGTTTCAAACTTTCAACAGGATTTCAACAATTTTGAGAGGGATTTGAAAAGTTTCAATGGGAATGGGAAGAATTGGGACAAAAATTGGAAAATTTTGAAGGGACTTTGAAAAAATTTCAACTGGAATTTTAGCAATTTTGACGTGAAATTATAAACATGTGGACGTGGATTTTGAAAATTCTAGAGAGAATTTTAAAAGCTTCAACAGAATTTCAACAATTTGGAGAGGGATTTGAAAAGTTTCAATGGGAATGGGAAGAATTGGGACAAAAATTGGAAAATTTTGAAGGGCCTTTGAAAAAATTTCAACTGGAATTTTAGCAATTTTGACCTGAAATTGTAAACATGTGGACATGGATTTTGAAAATTCTAGAGAGAATTTTAAAAGCTTCAACAGAATTTCAACAATTTGGAGAGGGATTTGAAAAGTTTCAATGGGAATGGGAAGAATTGGGACAAAAATTGGAAAATTTTGAAGGGACTTGGAAAAAATTTCAACTGGAATTTTAGCAATTTTGACGTGAAGTTGGAAACATGTTGAAGTGGATTTTGAAAATTCTAGAGAGAATTTTAAAAGCTTCAACAGAATTTCAACAATTTTGAGAGGGATTTGAAAAGTTTCAATGGGAATGGGAAGAATTGGGACAAAAATTGGAAAATTTTGAAGGGACTTTGAAAAAATTTCAACTGGAATTTTAGCAATTTTGACCTGAAATTGTAAACATGTTGAAGTGGATTTTGAAAATTCTAGAGAGAAGTTTAAAACTTTCAACAGGATTTCAACAATTTTGAGAGGGATTTGAAAAGTTTCAATGGGAATGGGAAGAATTGGGACAAAAATTGGAAATTTTGAAGGGCCTTTGAAAAAATTTCAACTGAATTTTAGCAATTTTGACCTGAAATTGTAAACATGTGGACGTGGATTCTGAAAATTGTAGAGAGAAGTTTCAAACTTTCAATAGGATTTCA
>NW_028116473.1:0-59569 GCF_964273445.1 Streptopelia decaocto | reverse complement strand
GGAATGGGAAGAATTGGGACAAAAATTGGAAAATTTTTCAGGGACTTTGAAAAAATTTCAACTGGAATTTTAGCAATTTTTTGACGTGAAATTGTAAGCATGTGGACATGGATTTTGAAAATTCTAGAGAGAATTTTAAAAGCTTCAACAGAATTTCCACAATTTTGAGAGGGATTTGAAAAGTTTCAATGGGAATGGGAAGAATTGGGACAAAAATTGGAAAATTTTTAAGGGACTTTGAAAAAATTTCAACTGGAATTTTAGCCATTTTTTGACGTGAAATTGTAAACATGTGGACATGGATTTTGAAAATTCTAGAGAGAATTTTAAAAGCTTCAACAGAATTTCCACAATTTTGAGAGGGATTTGAAAAGTTTCAATGGGAATGGGAAGAATTGGGACAAAAATTGGAAAATTTTTAAGGGACTTTGAAAAAATTGCAACTGGAATTTTAGCCATTTTTTGACGTGAAATTGTAAACATGTGGACATGGATGTTTAAAATTCTAGAGAGAATTTTAAAAGCTTCAACAGAATTTCAACAATTTTGAGAGGGATTTGAAAAGTTTCAATGGGAATGGGAAGAATTGGGACAAAAATTGGAAAATTTTTAAGGGACTTTGAAAAAATTTCAACTGGAATTTTAGCCATTTTTTGACGTGAAATTGTAAACATGTGGACATGGATTTTGAAAATTCTAGAGAGAATTTTAAAAGCTTCAAGAGAATTTCAACAATTTTGAGAGGGATTTGAAAAGTTTCAATGGGAATGGGAAGAATTGGGACAAAAATTGGAAAATTTTTCAGGGACTTTGAAAAAATTTCAACTGGAATTTTAGCATTTTTTTTACGTGAAATTGTAAACATGTGGCCATGGATTTTTAAAATTCTAGAGAGAATTTTAAAAGCTTCAACAGAATTTCAACAATTTTGAGAGGGATTTGAAAAGTTTCAATGGGAATGGGAAGAATTGGGACAAAAATTGGAAAATTTTTAAGGGACTTTGAAAAAATTTCAACTGGAATTTTAGCAATTTTTTTATGTGAAATTGTAAACATGTGGACATGGATTTTGAAAATTCTAGAGAGAATTTTAAAAGCTTCAAGAGAATTTCAACAATTTTGAGAGGGATTTGAAAAGTTTCAATGGGAATGGGAAGAATTGGGACAAAAATTGGAAAATTTTTCAGAGACTTTGAAAAAATTTCAACTGGAATTTTAGCCATTTTTTGACGTGAAATTGTAAACATGTGGACATGGATTTTGAAAATTCTGGAGAGAATTTTAAAAGCTTCAACAGAATTTCAACAATTTTGAGAGGGATTTGAAAAGTTTCAATGGGAATGGGAAGAATTGGGACAAAAATTGGAAAATTTTTCAGGGACTTTGAAAAAATTTCAACTGGAATTTTAGCAATTTTTTGACGTGAAATTGTAAACATGTGGACATGGATTTTGAAAATTCTAGAGAGAATTTTAAAAGCTTCAACAGAATTTCAACAATTTTGAGAGGGATTTGAAAAGTTTCAATGGGAATGGGAAGAATTGGGACAAAAATTGGAAAATTTTTCAGGGACTTTGAAAAAATTTCAACTGGCATTTTAGCCATTTTTTGACGTGAAATTGTAAGCATGTGGACATGGATTTTGAAAATTCTAGAGAGAATTTTAAAAGCTTCAAGAGAATTTCCACAATTTTGAGAGGGATTTGAAAAGTTTCAATGGGAATGGGAAGAATTGGGACAAAAATTGGAAAATTTTTCAGGGACTTTGAAAAAATTTCAACTGGAATTTTAGCCATTTTTTGACGTGAAATTGTAAACATGTGGACATGGATTTTGAAAATTCTAGAGAGAATTTTAAAAGCTTCAACAGAATTTCAACAATTTTGAGAGGGATTTGAAAAGTTTCAATGGGAATGGGAAGAATTGGGACAAAAATTGGAAAATTTTTAAGGGACTTTGAAAAAATTTCAACTGGAATTTTAGCCATTTTTTGACGTGAAATTGTAAACATGTGGACATGGATTTTGAAAATTCTAGAGAGAATTTTAAAAGCTTCAAGAGAATTTCAACAATTTTGAGAGGGATTTGAAAAGTTTCAATGGGAATGGGAAGAATTGGGACAAAAATGGGAAAATTTTTAAGGGACTTTGAAAAAATTTCAACTGGAATTTTAGCCATTTTTTGACGTGAAATTGTAAACATGTGGACATGGATGTTTAAAATTCTAGAGAGAATTTTAAAAGCTTCAACAGAATTTCAACAATTTTGAGAGGGATTTGAAAAGTTTCAATGGGAATGGGAAGAATTGGGACAAAAATTGGAAAATTTTTAAGGGACTTTGAAAAAATTTCAACTGGAATTTTAGCCATTTTTTTACGTGAAATTGTAAACATGTGGACATGGATTTTGAAAATTCTAGAGAGAATTTTAAAAGCTTCAAGAGAATTTCAACAATTTTGAGAGGGATTTGAAAAGTTTCAATGGGAATGGGAAGAATTGGGACAAAAATTGGAAAATTTTTAAGGGACTTTGAAAAAATTTCAACTGGAATTTTAGCATTTTTTTTACGTGAAATTGTAAACATGTGGACATGGATTTTTAAAATTCTAGAGAGAATTTTAAAAGCTTCAACAGAATTTCAACAATTTTGAGAGGGATTTGAAAAGTTTCAATGGGAATGGGAAGAATTGGGACAAAAATTGGAAAATTTTTAAGGGACTTTGAAAAAATTTCAACTGGAATTTTAGCAATTTTTTTATGTGAAATTGTAAACATGTGGACATGGATTTTGAAAATTCTAGAGAGAATTTTAAAAGCTTCAACAGAATTTCAACAATTTTGAGTGGGATTTGAAAAGTTTCAATGGGAATGGGAAGAATTGGGACAAAAATTGGAAAATTTTTCAGAGACTTTGAAAAAATTTCAACTGGAATTTTAGCCATTTTTTGACGTGAAATTGTAAACATGTGGACATGGATTTTGAAAATTCTGGAGAGAATTTTAAAAGCTTCAACAGAATTTCAACAATTTTGAGAGGGATTTGAAAAGTTTCAATGGGAATGGGAAGAATTGGGACAAAAATTGGAAAATTTTTAAGGGACTTTGAAAAAATTTCAACTGGAATTTTAGCCATTTTTTTATGTGAAATTGTAAACATGTGGACATGGATTTTGAAAATTCTAGAGAGAATTTTAAAAGCTTCAACAGAATTTCCACAATTTTGAGAGGGATTTGAAAAGATTCAATGGGAATGGGAAGAATTGGGACAAAAATTGGAAAATTTTTAAGGGACTTTGAAAAAATTTCAACTGGAATTTTAGCCATTTTTTGACGTGAAATTGTAAACATGTTGAAGTGGATTTTGAAAATTCTAGAGAGAATTTTAAAAGCTTCAACAGAATTTCAACAATTTTGAGAGGGATTTGAAAAGTTTCAATGGGAATGGGAAGAATTGGGACAAAAATTGGAAAATTTTTAAGGGACTTTGAAAAAATTTCAACTGGCATTTTAGCCATTTTTTGACGTGAAATTGTAAACATGTGGACATGGATTTTGAAAATTCTAGAGAGAATTTTAAAAGCTTCAAGAGAATTTCAACAATTTTGAGAGGGATTTGAAAAGTTTCAATGGGAATGGGAAGAATTGGGACAAAAATTGGAAAATTTTTAAGGGACTTTGAAAAAATTTCAACTGGAATTTTAGCAATTTTTTGACATGAAATTGTAAACATGTGGACATGGATTTTGAAAATTCTAGAGAGAATTTTAAAAGCTTCAAGAGAATTTCAACAATTTTGAGAGGGATTTGAAAAGTTTCAATGGGAATGGGAAGAATTGGGACAAAAATTGGAAAATTTTTCAGGGACTTTGAAAAAATTTCAACTGGAATTTTAGCATTTTTTTTACGTGAAATTGTAAACATGTGGACATGGATTTTGAAAATTCTAGAGAGAATTTTAAAAGCTTCAACAGAATTTCAACAATTTTGAGAGGGATTTGAAAAGTTTCAATGGGAATGGGAAGAATTGGGACAAAAATTGGAAAATTTTTAAGGGACTTTGAAAAAATTTCAACTGGAATTTTAGCAATTTTTTTATGTGAAATTGTAAACATGTGGACATGGATTTTGAAAATTCTAGAGAGAATTTTAAAAGCTTCAAGAGAATTTCAACAATTTTGAGAGGGATTTGAAAAGTTTCAATGGGAATGGGAAGAATTGGGGCAAAAATTGGAAAATTTTTCAGAGACTTTGAAAAAATTTCAACTGGAATTTTAGCCATTTTTTGACGTGAAATTGTAAACATGTGGACATGGATTTTGAAAATTCTAGAGAGAATTTTAAAAGCTTCAACAGAATTTCCACAATTTTGAGAGGGATTTGAAAAGTTTCAATGGGAATGGGAAGAATTGGGACAAAAATTGGAAAATTTTTAAGGGACTTTGAAAAAATTTCAACTGGAATTTTAGCAATTTTTTGACGTGAAATTGTAAACATGATGAAGTGGATTTTGAAAATTCTAGAGAGAATTTTAAAAGCTTCAAGAGAATTTCAACAATTTTGAGAGGGATTTGAAAAGTTTCATTGGGAATGGGAAGAATTGGGACAAAAATTGGAAAATTTTTAAGGGACTTTGAAAAAATTTCAACTGGAATTTTAGCCATTTTTTGACGTGAAATTGTAAACATGTGGACATGGATTTTGAAAATTCTAGAGAGAATTTTAAAAGCTTCAACAGAATTTCAACAATTTTGAGAGGGATTTGAAAAGTTTCAATGGGAATGGGAAGAATTGGGACAAAAATTGGAAAATTTTTAAGGGACTTTGAAAAAATTTCAACTGGCATTTTAGCCATTTTTTGACGTGAAATTGTAAGCATGTGGACATGGATTTTGAAAATTCTAGAGAGAATTTTAAAAGCTTCAACAGAATTTCAACAATTTTGAGAGGGATTTGAAAAGTTTCAATGGGAATGGGAAGAATTGGGACAAAAATTGGAAAATTTTTCAGGGACTTTGAAAAAATTTCAACTGGAATTTTAGCCATTTTTTGACGTGAAATTGTAAACATGTGGACATGGATTTTGAAAATTCTAGAGAGAATTTTAAAAGCTTCAACAGAATTTCCACAATTTTGAGAGGGATTTGAAAAGTTTCAATGGGAATGGGAAGAATTGGGACAAAAATTGGAAAATTTTTAAGGGACTTTGAAAAAATTGCAACTGGAATTTTAGCCATTTTTTGACGTGAAATTGTAAACATGTGGACATGGATTTTGAAAATTCTAGAGAGAATTTTAAAAGCTTCAACAGAATTTCAACAATTTTGAGAGGGATTTGAAAAGTTTCAATGGGAATGGGAAGAATTGGGACAAAAATTGGAAAATTTTTAAGGGACTTTGAAAAAATTTCAACTGGAATTTTAGCCATTTTTTGATGTGAAATTGTAAACATGTGGACATGGATTTTGAAAATTCTAGAGAGAATTTTAAAAGCTTCAACAGAATTTCCACAATTTTGAGAGGGATTTGAAAAGTTTCAATGGGAATGGGAAGAATTGGGACAAAAATTGGAAAATTTTTAAGGGACTTTGAAAAAATTTCAACTGGAATTTTAGCCATTTTTTTATGTGAAATTGTAAACATGTGGACATGGATTTTGAAAATTCTAGAGAGAATTTTAAAAGCTTCAACAGAATTTCAACAATTTTGAGAGGGATTTGAAAAGTTTCAATGGGAATGGGAAGAATTGGGACAAAAATTGGAAAATTTTTAAGGGACTTTGAAAAAATTTCAACTGGCATTTTAGCCATTTTTTGACGTGAAATTGTAAACATGTGGACATGGATTTTGAAAATTCTAGAGAGAATTTTAAAAGCTTCAAGAGAATTTCAACAATTTTGAGAGGGATTTGAAAAGTTTCAATGGGAATGGGAAGAATTGGGACAAAAATTGGAAAATTTTTAAGGGACTTTGAAAAAATTTCAACTGGAATTTTAGCAATTTTTTGACATGAAATTGTAAACATGTGGACATGGATTTTGAAAATTCTAGAGAGAATTTTAAAAGCTTCAAGAGAATTTCAACAATTTTGAGAGGGATTTGAAAAGTTTCAATGGGAATGGGAAGAATTGGGACAAAAATTGGAAAATTTTTCAGGGACTTTGAAAAAATTTCAACTGGAATTTTAGCATTTTTTTTACGTGAAATTGTAAACATGTGGACATGGATTTTGAAAATTCTAGAGAGAATTTTAAAAGCTTCAACAGAATTTCAACAATTTTGAGAGGGATTTGAAAAGTTTCAATGGGAATGGGAAGAATTGGGACAAAAATTGGAAAATTTTTAAGGGACTTTGAAAAAAATTTCAACTGGAATTTTAGCAATTTTTTTATGTGAAATTGTAAACATGTGGACATGGATTTTGAAAATTCTAGAGAGAATTTTAAAAGCTTCAAGAGAATTTCAACAATTTTGAGAGGGATTTGAAAAGTTTCAATGGGAATGGGAAGAATTGGGACAAAAATTGGAAAATTTTTCAGAGACTTTGAAAAAATTTCAACTGGAATTTTAGCCATTTTTTGACGTGAAATTGTAAACATGTGGACATGGATTTTGAAAATTCTAGAGAGAATTTTAAAAGCTTCAAGAGAATTTCAACAATTTTGAGAGGGATTTGAAAAGTTTCAATGGGAATGGGAAGAATTGGGACAAAAATTGGAAAATTTTTCAGAGACTTTGAAAAAATTTCAACTGGAATTTTAGCCATTTTTTGACGTGAAATTGTAAACATGTGGACATGGATTTTGAAAATTCTGGAGAGAATTTTAAAAGCTTCAACAGAATTTCAACAATTTTGAGAGGGATTTGAAAAGTTTCAATGGGAATGGGAAGAATTGGGACAAAAATTGGAAAATTTTTAAGGGACTTTGAAAAAATTTCAACTGGAATTTTAGCCATTTTTTTATGTGAAATTGTAAACATGTGGACATGGATTTTGAAAATTCTAGAGAGAATTTTAAAAGCTTCAACAGAATTTCCACAATTTTGAGAGGGATTTGAAAAGATTCAATGGGAATGGGAAGAATTGGGACAAAAATTGGAAAATTTTTAAGGGACTTTGAAAAAATTTCAACTGAATTTTAGCCATTTTTTGACGTGAAATTGTAAACATGTTGAAGTGGATTTTGAAAATTCTAGAGAGAATTTTAAAAGCTTCAACAGAATTTCAACAATTTTGAGAGGGATTTGAAAAGTTTCAATGGGAATGGGAAGAATTGGGACAAAAATTGGAAAATTTTTAAGGGACTTTGAAAAAATTTCAACTGGCATTTTAGCCATTTTTTGACGTGAAATTGTAAACATGTGGACATGGATTTTGAAAATTCTAGAGAGAATTTTAAAAGCTTCAAGAGAATTTCAACAATTTTGAGAGGGATTTGAAAAGTTTCAATGGGAATGGGAAGAATTGGGACAAAAATTGGAAAATTTTTAAGGGACTTTGAAAAAATTTCAACTGGAATTTTAGCAATTTTTTGACATGAAATTGTAAACATGTGGACATGGATTTTGAAAATTCTAGAGAGAATTTTAAAAGCTTCAAGAGAATTTCAACAATTTTGAGAGGGATTTGAAAAGTTTCAATGGGAATGGGAAGAATTGGGACAAAAATTGGAAAATTTTTCAGGGACTTTGAAAAAATTTCAACTGGAATTTTAGCATTTTTTTTACGTGAAATTGTAAACATGTGGACATGGATTTTGAAAATTCTAGAGAGAATTTTAAAAGCTTCAACAGAATTTCAACAATTTTGAGAGGGATTTGAAAAGTTTCAATGGGAATGGGAAGAATTGGGACAAAAATTGGAAAATTTTTAAGGGACTTTGAAAAAATTTCAACTGGAATTTTAGCAATTTTTTTATGTGAAATTGTAAACATGTGGACATGGATTTTGAAAATTCTAGAGAGAATTTTAAAAGCTTCAAGAGAATTTCAACAATTTTGAGAGGGATTTGAAAAGTTTCAATGGGAATGGGAAGAATTGGGGCAAAAATTGGAAAATTTTTCAGAGACTTTGAAAAAATTTCAACTGGAATTTTAGCCATTTTTTGACGTGAAATTGTAAACATGTGGACATGGATTTTGAAAATTCTAGAGAGAATTTTAAAAGCTTCAACAGAATTTCCACAATTTTGAGAGGGATTTGAAAAGTTTCAATGGGAATGGGAAGAATTGGGACAAAAATTGGAAAATTTTTAAGGGACTTTGAAAAAATTTCAACTGGAATTTTAGCCATTTTTTGACGTGAAATTGTAAACATGTGGACATGGATTTTGAAAATTCTAGAGAGAATTTTAAAAGCTTCAAGAGAATTTCAACAATTTTGAGAGGGATTTGAAAAGTTTCATGGGAATGGGAAGAATTGGGACAAAAATTGGAAAATTTTTAAGGGACTTTGAAAAAATTTCAACTGGAATTTTAGCCATTTTTTGACGTGAAATTGTAAACATGTGGACATGGATTTTGAAAATTCTAGAGAGAATTTTAAAAGCTTCAACAGAATTTCAACAATTTTGAGAGGGATTTGAAAAGTTTCAATGGGAATGGGAAGAATTGGGACAAAAATTGGAAAATTTTTAAGGGACTTTGAAAAAATTTCAACTGGCATTTTAGCCATTTTTTGACGTGAAATTGTAAGCATGTGGACATGGATTTTGAAAATTCTAGAGAGAATTTTAAAAGCTTCAACAGAATTTCAACAATTTTGAGAGGGATTTGAAAAGTTTCAATGGGAATGGGAAGAATTGGGACAAAAATTGGAAAATTTTTCAGGGACTTTGAAAAAATTTCAACTGGAATTTTAGCCATTTTTTGACGTGAAATTGTAAACATGTGGACATGGATTTTGAAAATTCTAGAGAGAATTTTAAAAGCTTCAACAGAATTTCCACAATTTTGAGAGGGATTTGAAAAGTTTCAATGGGAATGGGAAGAATTGGGACAAAAATTGGAAATTTTTAAGGGACTTTGAAAAAATTGCAACTGGAATTTTAGCCATTTTTTGACGTGAAATTGTAAACATGTGGACATGGATTTTGAAAATTCTAGAGAGAATTTTAAAAGCTTCAACAGAATTTCAACAATTTTGAGAGGGATTTGAAAAGTTTCAATGGGAATGGGAAGAATTGGGACAAAAATTGGAAAATTTTTAAGGGACTTTGAAAAAATTTCAACTGGAATTTTAGCCATTTTTTGATGTGAAATTGTAAACATGTGGACATGGATTTTGAAAATTCTAGAGAGAATTTTAAAAGCTTCAACAGAATTTCCACAATTTTGAGAGGGATTTGAAAAGTTTCAATGGGAATGGGAAGAATTGGGACAAAAATTGGAAAATTTTTAAGGGACTTTGAAAAAATTTCAACTGGAATTTTAGCCATTTTTTTATGTGAAATTGTAAACATGTGGACATGGATTTTGAAAATTCTAGAGAGAATTTTAAAAGCTTCAACAGAATTTCAACAATTTTGAGAGGGATTTGAAAAGTTTCAATGGGAATGGGAAGAATTGGGACAAAAATTGGAAAATTTTTAAGGGACTTTGAAAAAATTTCAACTGGCATTTTAGCCATTTTTTGACGTGAAATTGTAAACATGTGGACATGGATTTTGAAAATTCTAGAGAGAATTTTAAAAGCTTCAAGAGAATTTCAACAATTTTGAGAGGGATTTGAAAAGTTTCAATGGGAATGGGAAGAATTGGGACAAAAATTGGAAAATTTTTAAGGGACTTTGAAAAAATTTCAACTGGAATTTTAGCAATTTTTTGACATGAAATTGTAAACATGTGGACATGGATTTTGAAAATTCTAGAGAGAATTTTAAAAGCTTCAAGAGAATTTCAACAATTTTGAGAGGGATTTGAAAAGTTTCAATGGGAATGGGAAGAATTGGGACAAAAATTGGAAAATTTTTCAGGGACTTTGAAAAAATTTCAACTGGAATTTTAGCATTTTTTTTACGTGAAATTGTAAACATGTGGACATGGATTTTGAAAATTCTAGAGAGAATTTTAAAAGCTTCAACAGAATTTCAACAATTTTGAGAGGGATTTGAAAAGTTTCAATGGGAATGGGAAGAATTGGGACAAAAATTGGAAAATTTTTAAGGGACTTTGAAAAAATTTCAACTGGAATTTTAGCAATTTTTTTATGTGAAATTGTAAACATGTGGACATGGATTTTGAAAATTCTAGAGAGAATTTTAAAAGCTTCAAGAGAATTTCAACAATTTTGAGAGGGATTTGAAAAGTTTCAATGGGAATGGGAAGAATTGGGACAAAAATTGGAAAATTTTTAAGGGACTTTGAAAAAATTTCAACTGGAATTTTAGCCATTTTTTGACGTGAAATTGTAAACATGTGGACATGGATTTTGAAAATTCTAGAGAGAATTTTAAAAGCTTCAACAGAATTTCAACAATTTTGAGAGGGATTTGAAAAGTTTCAATGGGAATGGGAAGAATTGGGACAAAAATTGGAAAATTTTTAAGACTTTGAAAAAATTTCAACTGGAATTTTAGCAATTTTTTGACGTGAAATTGTAAACATGATGAAGTGGATTTTGAAAATTCCTTAGAGAGAATTTTAAAAGCTTCAAGAGAATTTCAACAATTTTGAGAGGGATTTGAAAAGTTTCATTGGGAATGGGAAGAATTGGGACAAAAATTGGAAAATTTTTAAGGGACTTTGAAAAAATTTCAACTGGAATTTTAGCCATTTTTTGACGTGAAATTGTAAACATGTGGACATGGATTTTGAAAATTCTAGAGAGAATTTTAAAAGCTTCAACAGAATTTCAACAATTTTGAGAGGGATTTGAAAAGTTTCAATGGGAATGGGAAGAATTGGGACAAAAATTGGAAAATTTTTAAGGGACTTTGAAAAAATTTCAACTGGCATTTTAGCCATTTTTTGACGTGAAATTGTAAGCATGTGGACATGGATTTTGAAAATTCTAGAGAGAATTTTAAAAGCTTCAAGAGAATTTCAACAATTTTGAGAGGGATTTGAAAAGTTTCAATGGGAATGGGAAGAATTGGGACAAAAATTGGAAAATTTTTCAGGGACTTTGAAAAAATTTCAACTGGAATTTTAGCCATTTTTTGACGTGAAATTGTAAACATGTGGACATGGATTTTGAAAATTCTAGAGAGAATTTTAAAAGCTTCAACAGAATTTCCACAATTTTGAGAGGGATTTGAAAAGTTTCAAAGGGAATGGGAAGAATTGGGACAAAAATTGGAAAATTTTTAAGGGACTTTGAAAAAATTTGCAACTGGAATTTTAGCCATTTTTGACGTGAAATTGTAAACATGTGGACATGGATGTTTAAATTCTAGAGAGAATTTTAAAAGCTTCAACAGAATTTCAACAATTTTGAGAGGGATTTGAAAAGTTTCAATGGGAATGGGAAGAATTGGGACAAAAATTGGAAAATTTTTAAGGGACTTTGAAAAAATTTCAACTGGAATTTTAGCAATTTTTTGACGTGAAATTGTAAACATGTGGACATGGATGTTTTAAAATTCTAGAGAGAATTTTAAAAGCTTCAAGAGAATTTCAACAATTTTGAGAGGGATTTGAAAAGTTTCAATGGGAATGGGAAGAATTGGGACAAAAATTGGAAAATTTTTAAGGGACTTTGAAAAAATTTCAACTGGAATTTTAGCCATTTTTTTATGTGAAATTGTAAACATGTGGACATGGATTTTGAAAATTCTAGAGAGAATTTTTAAAGCTTCAACAGAATTCAACAATTTTTGAGAGGGATTTGAAAAGTTTCAATGGGAATGGGAAGAATTGGGACAAAAATTGGAAAATTTTTAAGGGACTTTGAAAAAATTTCAACTGGAATTTTAGCCATTTTTTGACGTGAAATTGTAAACATGTGGACATGGATTTTGAAAATTCTAGAGAGAATTTTAAAAGCTTCAAGAGAATTTCAACAATTCTGAGAGGGATTTGAAAAGTTTCAATGGGAATGGGAAGAATTGGGACAAAAATTGGAAAATTTTGAAGGGACTTTGAAAAAATTTCAACTGGAATTTTAGCCATTTTTTGACGTGAAATTGTAAACATGTGGACATGGATTTTGAAAATTCTAGAGAGAATTTTAAAAGCTTCAACAGAATTTCAACAATTTTGAGAGGGATTTGAAAAGTTTCAATGGGAATGGGAAGAATTGGGACAAAAATTGGAAAATTTTTAAGGGACTTTGAAAAAATTTCAACTGGAATTTTAGCCATTTTTTGACGTGAAATTGTAAACATGTGGACATGGATTTTGAAAATTCTAGAGAGAATTTTAAAAGCTTCAACAGAATTTCAACAATTTTGAGAGGGATTTGAAAAGTTTCAATGGGAATGGGAAGAATTGGGACAAAAATTGGAAAATTTTTCAGAGACTTTGAAAAAATTTCAACTGGAATTTTAGCCATTTTTTGACGTGAAATTGTAAACATGTGGACATGGATGTTTAAAATTCTAGAGAGAATTTTAAAAGCTTCAACAGAATTTCAACAATTTTGAGAGGGATTTGAAAAGTTTCAATGGGAATGGGAAGAATTGGGACAAAAATTGGAAAATTTTTAAGGGACTTTGAAAAAATTTCAACTGGAATTTTAGCAATTTTTTGACGTGAAATTGTAAGCATGTGGACATGGATTTTGAAAATTCTAGAGAGAATTTAAAAGCTTCAACAGAATTTCAACAATTTTGAGAGGGATTTGAAAAGTTTCAATGGGAATGAGAAGAATTGGGACAAAAATGGAAAATTTTTAAGGGACTTTGAAAAAATTTCAACTGGAATTTTAGCCGTTTTTTGACGTGAAATTGTAAACATGTGGACATGGATTTTGAAAAATTCTAGAGAGAATTTTAAAAGCTTCAACAGAATTTCAACAATTTTGAGAGGGATTTGAAAAGTTTCAATGGGAATGGGAAGAATTGGGACAAAAATTGGAAAATTTTTAAGGGACTTTGAAAAAATTTCAACTGGAATTTTAGCATTTTTATTACGTGAAATTGTAAACATGTGGACATGGATTTGAAAATTCTAGAGAGAATTTTAAAAGCTTCAAGAGAATTTCAACAATTTTGAGAGGGATTTGAAAAGTTTCAATGGGAATGGGAAGAATTGGGACAAAAATTGGAAAATTTTTAAGGACTTTGAAAAAATTTCAACTGGAATTTTAGCCATTTTTTGACGTGAAATTGTAAACATGTGGACATGGATTTTGAAAATTCTAGAGAGAATTTTAAAAGCTTCAACAGAATTTCAACAATTTTGAGAGGGATTTGAAAAGTTTCAATGGGAATGGGAAGAATTGGGACAAAAATTGGAAAATTTTTAAGGGACTTTGAAAAAATTTCAACTGGAATTTTAGCAATTTTTTGACGTGAAATTGTAAACATGATGAAGTGGATTTTGAAAATTCTAGAGAGAATTTTAAAAGCTTCAAGAGAATTTCAACAATTTTGAGAGGGATTTGAAAAGTTTCATTGGGAATGGGAAGAATTGGGACAAAAATTGGAAAATTTTTAAGGGACTTTGAAAAAATTTCAACTGGAATTTTAGCCATTTTTTGACGTGAAATTGTAAACATGTGGACATGGATTTTGAAAATTCTAGAGAGAATTTTAAAAGCTTCAACAGAATTTCAACAATTTTGAGAGGGATTTGAAAAGTTTCAATGGGAATGGGAAGAATTGGGACAAAAATTGGAAAATTTTTAAGGGACTTTGAAAAAATTCAACTGGCATTTTAGCCATTTTTTGACGTGAAATTGTAAGCATGTGGACATGGATTTTGAAAATTCTAGAGAGAATTTTAAAAGCTTCAAGAGAATTTCAACAATTTTGAGAGGGATTTGAAAAGTTTCAATGGGAATGGGAAGAATTGGGACAAAAATTGGAAAATTTTTCAGGGACTTTGAAAAAATTTCAACTGGAATTTTAGCCATTTTTTGACGTGAAATTGTAAACATGTGGACATGGATTTTGAAAATTCTAGAGAGAATTTTAAAAGCTTCAACAGAATTTCCACAATTTTGAGAGGGATTTGAAAAGTTTCAAAGGGAATGGGAAGAATTGGGACAAAAATTGGAAAATTTTTAAGGGACTTTGAAAAAATTGCAACTGGAATTTTAGCCATTTTTTGACGTGAAATTGTAAACATGTGGACATGGATGTTTAAAATTCTAGAGAGAATTTTAAAAGCTTCAACAGAATTTCAACAATTTTGAGAGGGATTTGAAAAGTTTCAATGGGAATGGGAAGAATTGGGACAAAAATTGGAAAATTTTTAAGGGACTTTGAAAAAATTTCAACTGGAATTTTAGCAATTTTTTGACGTGAAATTGTAAACATGTGGACATGGATGTTTAAAATTCTAGAGAGAATTTTAAAAGCTTCAAGAGAATTTCAACAATTTTGAGAGGGATTTGAAAAGTTTCAATGGGAATGGAAGAATTGGGACAAAAATTGGAAAATTTTTAAGGGACTTTGAAAAAATTTCAACTGGAATTTTAGGCCATTTTTTTATGTGAAATTGTAAACATGTGGACATGGATTTTGAAAATTCTAGAGAGAATTTTTAAAGCTTCAACAGAATTTCAACAATTTTGAGAGGGATTTGAAAAGTTTCAATGGGAATGGGAAGAATTGGGACAAAAATTGGAAAATTTTTAAGGGACTTTGAAAAAATTTCAACTGGAATTTTAGCCATTTTTTGACGTGAAATTGTAAACATGTGGACATGGATTTTGAAAATTCTAGAGAGAATTTTAAAAGCTTCAAGAGAATTTCAACAATTCTGAGAGGGATTTGAAAAGTTTCAATGGGAATGGGAAGAATTGGGACAAAAATTGGAAAATTTTGAAGGGACTTTGAAAAAATTTCAACTGGAATTTTAGCCATTTTTGACGTGAAATTGTAAACATGTGGACATGGATTTTGAAAATTCTAGAGAGAATTTTAAAAGCTTCAACAGAATTTCAACAATTTTGAGAGGGATTTGAAAAGTTTCAATGGGAATGGGAAGAATTGGGACAAAAATTGGAAAATTTTTAAGGGACTTTGAAAAAATTTCAACTGGAATTTTAGCCATTTTTTGACGTGAAATTGTAAACATGTGGACATGGATTTTGAAAATTCTAGAGAGAATTTTAAAAGCTTCAACAGAATTTCAACAATTTTGAGAGGGATTTGAAAAGTTTCAATGGGAATGGGAAGAATTGGGACAAAAATTGGAAAATTTTTCAGAGACTTTGAAAAAATTTCAACTGGAATTTTAGCCATTTTTTGACGTGAAATTGTAAACATGTGGACATGGATGTTTAAAATTCTAGAGAGAATTTTAAAAGCTTCAACAGAATTTCAACAATTTTGAGAGGGATTTGAAAAGTTTCAATGGGAATGGGAAGAATTGGGACAAAAATTGGAAAATTTTTAAGGGACTTTGAAAAAATTTCAACTGGAATTTTAGCAATTTTTTGACGTGAAATTGTAAGCATGTGGACATGGATTTTGAAAATTCTAGAGAGAATTTTAAAAGCTTCAACAGAATTTCAACAATTTTGAGAGGGATTTGAAAAGTTTCAATGGGAATGAGAAGAATTGGGACAAAAATGGAAAATTTTTAAGGGACTTTGAAAAAATTTCAACTGGAATTTTAGCCGTTTTTTGACGTGAAATTGTAAACATGTGGACATGGATTTTGAAAATTCTAGAGAGAATTTTAAAAGCTTCAACAGAATTTCAACAATTTTGAGAGGGATTTGAAAAGTTTCAATGGGAATGGGAAGAATTGGGACAAAAATTGGAAAATTTTTAAGGGACTTTGAAAAAATTTCAACTGGAATTTTAGCATTTTTATTACGTGAAATTGTAAACATGTGGACATGGATTTTGAAAATTCTAGAGAGAATTTTAAAAGCTTCAACAGAATTTCAACAATTTTGAGAGGGATTTGAAAAGTTTCAATGGGAATGGGAAGAATTGGGACAAAAATTGGAAAATTTTAAGGGACTTTGAAAAAATTTCAACTGGAATTTTAGCAATTTTTTGACGTGAAATTGTAAACATGATGAAGTGGATTTTGAAAATTCTAGAGAGAATTTTAAAAGCTTCAAGAGAATTTCAACAATTTTGAGAGGGATTTGAAAAGTTTCATTGGGAATGGGAAGAATTGGGACAAAAATTGGAAAATTTTTAAGGGACTTTGAAAAAATTTCAACTGAATTTTAGCCATTTTTGACGTGAAATTGTAAACATGTGGACATGGATTTTGAAAATTCTAGAGAGAATTTAAAAGCTTCAACAGAATTTCAACAATTTTGAGAGGGATTTGAAAAGTTTCAATGGGAATGGGAAGAATTGGGACAAAAATTGGAAAATTTTTAAGGGACTTGAAAAAATTTCAACTGGCATTTTAGCCATTTTTTGACGTGAAATTGTAAGCATGTGGACATGGATTTTGAAAATTCTAGAGAGAATTTTAAAAGCTTCAAGAGAATTTCAACAATTTTGAGAGGGATTTGAAAAGTTTCAATGGGAATGGGAAGAATTGGGACAAAAATTGGAAAATTTTTCAGGGACTTTGAAAAAATTTCAACTGGAATTTTAGCCATTTTTTGACGTGAAATTGTAAACATGTGGACATGGATTTTGAAAATTCTAGAGAGAATTTTAAAAGCTTCAACAGAATTTCCACAATTTTGAGAGGGATTTGAAAAGTTTCAATGGGAATGGGAAGAATTGGGACAAAAATTGGAAAATTTTTAAGGGACTTTGAAAAAATTTCAACTGGAATTTTAGCCATTTTTTGACGTGAAATTGTAAACATGTGGACATGGATGTTTAAAATTCTAGAGAGAATTTTAAAAGCTTCAACAGAATTTCAACAATTTTGAGAGGGATTTGAAAAGTTTCAATGGGAATGGGAAGAATTGGGACAAAAATTGGAAAATTTTTAAGGGACTTTGAAAAAATTTCAACTGGAATTTTAGCAATTTTTTGACGTGAAATTGTAAACATGTGGACATGGATGTTTAAAATTCTAGAGAGAATTTTAAAAGCTTCAACAGAATTTCAACAATTTTGAGAGGGATTTGAAAAGTTTCAATGGGAATGGGAAGAATTGGGACAAAAATTGGAAAATTTTTAAGGGACTTTGAAAAAATTTCAACTGGAATTTTAGCCATTTTTTTATGTGAAATTGTAAACATGTGGACATGGATTTTGAAAATTCTAGAGAGAATTTTTAAAGCTTCAACAGAATTTCAACAATTTTGAGAGGGATTTGAAAAGTTTCAATGGGAATGGGAAGAATTGGGACAAAAATTGGAAAATTTTTAAGGGACTTTGAAAAATTTCAACTGGAATTTTAGCCATTTTTGACGTGAAATTGTAAACATGTGGACATGGATTTTGAAAATTCTAGAGAGAATTTTAAAAGCTTCAAGAGAATTTCAACAATTCTGAGAGGGATTTGAAAAGTTTCAATGGGAATGGGAAGAATTGGGACAAAAATTGGAAAATTTTGAAGGGACTTTGAAAAAAATTTCAACTGGAATTTTAGCCATTTTTTGACGTGAAATTGTAAACATGATGAAGTGGATTTTGAAAATTCTAGAGAGAATTTTAAAAGCTTCAACAGAATTTCAACAATTTTGAGAGGGATTTGAAAAGTTTCAATGGGAATGGGAAGAATTGGGACAAAAATTGGAAAATTTTTAAGGGACTTTGAAAAAATTTCAACTGGAATTTTAGCAATTTTTTGACGTGAAATTGTAAACATGATGAAGTGGATTTTGAAAATTCTATAGAGAATTTTAAAAGCTTCAACAGAATTTCCACAATTTTGGGAGGGATTTGAAAAGTTTCAATGGGAATGGGAAGAATTGGGACAAAAATTGGAAAATTTTTAAGGGACTTTGAAAAAATTTCAACTGGAATTTTAGCCATTTTTTGACGTGAAATTGTAAACATGTGGACATGGATTTTGAAAATTCTAGAGAGAATTTTAAAAGCTTCAACAGAATTTCAACAATTTTGAGAGGGATTTGAAAAGTTTCAATGGGAATGGGAAGAATTGGGACAAAAATTGGAAAATTTTTAAGGGACTTTGAAAAAATTTCAACTGGAATTTTAGCAATTTTTTGACGTGAAATTGTAAACATGATGAAGTGGATTTTGAAAATTCTATAGAGAATTTTAAAAGCTTCAACAGAATTTCAACAATTTTGGGAGGGATTTGAAAAGTTTCAATGGGAATGGGAAGAATTGGGACAAAAATTGGAAAATTTTTAAGGGACTTTGAAAAAATTTCAACTGGAATTTTAGCCATTTTTTGACGTGAAATTGTAAACATGTGGACATGGATTTTGAAAATTCTAGAGAGAATTTTAAAAGCTTCAACAGAATTTCAACAATTTTGAGAGGGATTTGAAAAGTTTCAATGGGAATGGGAAGAATTGGGACAAAAATTGGAAAATTTTTCAGAGACTTTGAAAAATTTCAACTGGAATTTTAGCCATTTTTTGACGTGAAATTGTAAACATGTGGACATGGATGTTTAAAATTCTAGAGAGAATTTTAAAAGCTTCAACAGAATTTCAACAATTTTGAGAGGGATTTGAAAAGTTTCAATGGGAATGGGAAGAATTGGGACAAAAATTGGAAAATTTTTAAGGGACTTTGAAAAAATTTCAACTGGAATTTTAGCAATTTTTTGACGTGAAATTGTAAGCATGTGGACATGGATTTTGAAAATTCTAGAGAGAATTTTAAAAGCTTCAACAGAATTTCAACAATTTTGAGAGGGATTTGAAAAGTTTCAATGGGAATGAGAAGAATTGGGACAAAAATGGAAAATTTTTAAGGGACTTTGAAAAAATTTCAACTGGAATTTTAGCCGTTTTTTGACGTGAAATTGTAAGCATGTGGACATGGATTTTGAAAATTCTAGAGAGAATTTTAAAAGCTTCAAGAGAATTTCAACAATTTTGAGAGGGATTTGAAAAGTTTCAATGGGAATGGGAAGAATTGGGACAAAATTGGAAAATTTTTCAGGGACTTTGAAAAAATTTCAACTGGAATTTTAGCCATTTTTTGACGTGAAATTGTAAACATGTGGACATGAATTTTGAAAATTCTAGAGAGAATTTTAAAAGCTTCAATAGAATTTCAACAATTTTGAGAGGGATTTGAAAAGTTTCAATGGGAATGGGAAGAATTGGGACAAAAATTGGAAAATTTTTAAGGGACTTTGAAAAAATTGCAACTGGAATTTTAGCCATTTTTTGACGTGAAATTGTAAACATGTGGACATGGATGTTTAAAATTCTAGAGAGAATTTTAAAAGCTTCAACAGAATTTCAACAATTTTGAGAGGGATTTGAAAAGTTTCAATGGGAATGGGAAGAATTGGGACAAAAATTGGAAAATTTTTAAGGGACTTTGAAAAAATTTCAACTGGAATTTTAGCAATTTTTTGACGTGAAATTGTAAACATGTGGACATGGATGTTTAAAATTCTAGAGAGAATTTTAAAAGCTTCAACAGAATTTCAACAATTTTGAGAGGGATTTGAAAAGTTTCAATGGGAATGGGAAGAATTGGGACAAAAATTGGAAAATTTTTAAGGGACTTTGAAAAAATTTCAACTGGAATTTTAGCCATTTTTTTATGTGAAATTGTAAACATGTGGACATGGATTTTGAAAATTCTAGAGAGAATTTTTAAAGCTTCAACAGAATTTCAACAATTTTGAGAGGGATTTGAAAAGTTTCAATGGGAATGGGAAGAATTGGGACAAAAATTGGAAAATTTTTAAGGGACTTTGAAAAAATTTCAACTGGAATTTTAGCCATTTTTTGACGTGAAATTGTAAACATGTGGACATGGATTTTGAAAATTCTAGAGAGAATTTTAAAAGCTTCAAGAGAATTTCAACAATTCTGAGAGGGATTTGAAAAGTTTCAATGGGAATGGGAAGAATTGGGACAAAAATTGGAAAATTTTGAAGGGACTTTGAAAAAATTTCAACTGGAATTTTAGCCATTTTTTGACGTGAAATTGTAAACATGTGGACATGGATTTTGAAAATTCTAGAGAGAATTTTAAAAGCTTCAACAGAATTTCAACAATTTTGAGAGGGATTTGAAAAGTTTCAATGGGAATGGGAAGAATTGGGACAAAAATTGGAAAATTTTTAAGGGACTTTGAAAAAATTTCAACTGGAATTTTAGCCATTTTTTGACGTGAAATTGTAAACATGTGGACATGGATTTTGAAAATTCTAGAGAGAATTTTAAAAGCTTCAACAGAATTTCAACAATTTTGAGAGGGATTTGAAAAGTTTCAATGGGAATGGGAAGAATTGGGACAAAAATTGGAAAATTTTTCAGGGACTTTGAAAAAATTTCAACTGGCATTTTAGCCATTTTTTGACGTGAAATTGTAAACATGTGGACATGGATGTTTAAAATTCTAGAGAGAATTTTAAAAGCTTCAACAGAATTTCCACAATTTTGAGAGGGATTTGAAAAGTTTCAATGGGAATGGGAAGAATTGGGACAAAAATTGGAAAATTTTTAAGGGACTTTGAAAAAATTTCAACTGGAATTTTAGCAATTTTTTGACGTGAAATTGTAAGCATGTGGACATGGATTTTGAAAATTCTAGAGAGAATTTTAAAAGCTTCAACAGAATTTCAACAATTTTGAGAGGGATTTGAAAAGTTTCAATGGGAATGAGAAGAATTGGGACAAAAATGGAAAATTTTTAAGGGACTTTGAAAAAATTTCAACTGGAATTTTAGCCGTTTTTTGACGTGAAATTGTAAACATGTGGACATGGATTTTGAAAATTCTAGAGAGAATTTTAAAAGCTTCAACAGAATTTCAACAATTTTGAGAGGGATTTGAAAAGTTTCAATGGGAATGGGAAGAATTGGGACAAAAATTGGAAAATTTTTAAGGGACTTTGAAAAAATTTCAACTGGAATTTTAGCATTTTTATTACGTGAAATTGTAAACATGTGGACATGGATTTTGAAAATTCTAGAGAGAATTTTAAAAGCTTCAACAGAATTTCAACAATTTTGAGAGGGATTTGAAAAGTTTCAATGGGAATGGGAAGAATTGGGACAAAAATTGGAAAATTTTTAAGGGACTTTGAAAAAATTTCAACTGGAATTTTAGCAATTTTTTGACGTGAAATTGTAAACATGATGAAGTGGATTTTGAAAATTCTAGAGAGAATTTTAAAAGCTTCAAGAGAATTTCAACAATTTTGAGAGGGATTTGAAAAGTTTCATTGGGAATGGGAAGAATTGGGACAAAAATTGGAAAATTTTTAAGGGACTTTGAAAAAATTTCAACTGGAATTTTAGCCATTTTTTGACGTGAAATTGTAAACATGTGGACATGGATTTTGAAAATTCTAGAGAGAATTTTAAAAGCTTCAACAGAATTTCAACAATTTTGAGAGGGATTTGAAAAGTTTCAATGGGAATGGGAAGAATTGGGACAAAAATTGGAAAATTTTTAAGGGACTTTGAAAAAATTTCAACTGGCATTTTAGCCATTTTTTGACGTGAAATTGTAAGCATGTGGACATGGATTTTGAAAATTCTAGAGAGAATTTTAAAAGCTTCAAGAGAATTTCAACAATTTTGAGAGGGATTTGAAAAGTTTCAATGGGAATGGGAAGAATTGGGACAAAAATTGGAAAATTTTTCAGGGACTTTGAAAAAATTTCAACTGGAATTTTAGCCATTTTTTGACGTGAAATTGTAAACATGTGGACATGGATTTTGAAAATTCTAGAGAGAATTTTAAAAGCTTCAACAGAATTTCCACAATTTTGAGAGGGATTTGAAAAGTTTCAATGGGAATGGGAAGAATTGGGACAAAAATTGGAAAATTTTTAAGGGACTTTGAAAAAATTGCAACTGGAATTTTAGCCATTTTTTGACGTGAAATTGTAAACATGTGGACATGGATGTTTAAAATTCTAGAGAGAATTTTAAAAGCTTCAACAGAATTTCAACAATTTTGAGAGGGATTTGAAAAGTTTCAATGGGAATGGGAAGAATTGGGACAAAAATTGGAAAATTTTTAAGGGACTTTGAAAAAATTTCAACTGGAATTTTAGCAATTTTTTGACGTGAAATTGTAAACATGTGGACATGGATGTTTAAAATTCTAGAGAGAATTTTAAAAGCTTCAACAGAATTTCAACAATTTTGAGAGGGATTTGAAAAGTTTCAATGGGAATGGGAAGAATTGGGACAAAAATTGGAAAATTTTTAAGGGACTTTGAAAAAATTTCAACTGGAATTTTAGCCATTTTTTTATGTGAAATTGTAAACATGTGGACATGGATTTTGAAAATTCTAGAGAGAATTTTTAAAGCTTCAACAGAATTTCAACAATTTTGAGAGGGATTTGAAAAGTTTCAATGGGAATGGGAAGAATTGGGACAAAAATTGGAAAATTTTTAAGGGACTTTGAAAAAATTTCAACTGGAATTTTAGCCATTTTTTGACGTGAAATTGTAAACATGTGGACATGGATTTTGAAAATTCTAGAGAGAATTTTAAAAGCTTCAAGAGAATTTCAACAATTCTGAGAGGGATTTGAAAAGTTTCAATGGGAATGGGAAGAATTGGGACAAAAATTGGAAAATTTTGAAGGGACTTTGAAAAAATTTCAACTGGAATTTTAGCCATTTTTTGACGTGAAATTGTAAACATGATGAAGTGGATTTTGAAAATTCTAGAGAGAATTTTAAAAGCTTCAACAGAATTTCAACAATTTTGAGAGGGATTTGAAAAGTTTCAATGGGAATGGGAAGAATTGGGACAAAAATTGGAAAATTTTTAAGGGACTTTGAAAAAATTTCAACTGGAATTTTAGCAATTTTTTGACGTGAAATTGTAAACATGATGAAGTGGATTTTGAAAATTCTATAGAGAATTTTAAAAGCTTCAACAGAATTTCCACAATTTTGGGAGGGATTTGAAAAGTTTCAATGGGAATGGGAAGAATTGGGACAAAAATTGGAAAATTTTTAAGGGACTTTGAAAAAATTTCAACTGGAATTTTAGCCATTTTTTGACGTGAAATTGTAAACATGTGGACATGGATTTTGAAAATTCTAGAGAGAATTTTAAAAGCTTCAACAGAATTTCAACAATTTTGAGAGGGATTTGAAAAGTTTCAATGGGAATGGGAAGAATTGGGACAAAAATTGGAAAATTTTTAAGGGACTTTGAAAAAATTTCAACTGGAATTTTAGCAATTTTTTGACGTGAAATTGTAAACATGATGAAGTGGATTTTGAAAATTCTATAGAGAATTTTAAAAGCTTCAACAGAATTTCAACAATTTTGGGAGGGATTTGAAAAGTTTCAATGGGAATGGGAAGAATTGGGACAAAAATTGGAAAATTTTTAAGGGACTTTGAAAAAATTTCAACTGGAATTTTAGCCATTTTTTGACGTGAAATTGTAAACATGTGGACATGGATTTTGAAAATTCTAGAGAGAATTTTAAAAGCTTCAACAGAATTTCAACAATTTTGAGAGGGATTTGAAAAGTTTCAATGGGAATGGGAAGAATTGGGACAAAAATTGGAAAATTTTTCAGAGACTTTGAAAAAATTTCAACTGGAATTTTAGCCATTTTTTGACGTGAAATTGTAAACATGTGGACATGGATGTTTAAAATTCTAGAGAGAATTTTAAAAGCTTCAACAGAATTTCAACAATTTTGAGAGGGATTTGAAAAGTTTCAATGGGAATGGGAAGAATTGGGACAAAAATTGGAAAATTTTTAAGGGACTTTGAAAAAATTTCAACTGGAATTTTAGCAATTTTTTGACGTGAAATTGTAAGCATGTGGACATGGATTTTGAAAATTCTAGAGAGAATTTTAAAAGCTTCAACAGAATTTCAACAATTTTGAGAGGGATTTGAAAAGTTTCAATGGGAATGAGAAGAATTGGGACAAAAATGGAAAATTTTTAAGGGACTTTGAAAAAATTTCAACTGGAATTTTAGCCGTTTTTTGACGTGAAATTGTAAACATGTGGACATGGATTTTGAAAATTCTAGAGAGAATTTTAAAAGCTTCAACAGAATTTCAACAATTTTGAGAGGGATTTGAAAAGTTTCAATGGGAATGGGAAGAATTGGGACAAAAATTGGAAAATTTTTAAGGGACTTTGAAAAAATTTCAACTGGAATTTTAGCATTTTTATTACGTGAAATTGTAAACATGTGGACATGGATTTTGAAAATTCTAGAGAGAATTTTAAAAGCTTCAACAGAATTTCAACAATTTTGAGAGGGATTTGAAAAGTTTCAATGGGAATGGGAAGAATTGGGACAAAAATTGGAAAATTTTTAAGGGACTTTGAAAAAATTTCAACTGGAATTTTAGCAATTTTTTGACGTGAAATTGTAAACATGATGAAGTGGATTTTGAAAATTCTAGAGAGAATTTTAAAAGCTTCAAGAGAATTTCAACAATTTTGAGAGGGATTTGAAAAGTTTCATTGGGAATGGGAAGAATTGGGACAAAAATTGGAAAATTTTTAAGGGACTTTGAAAAAATTTCAACTGGAATTTTAGCCATTTTTTGACGTGAAATTGTAAACATGTGGACATGGATTTTGAAAATTCTAGAGAGAATTTTAAAAGCTTCAAGAGAATTTCAACAATTCTGAGAGGGATTTGAAAAGTTTCAATGGGAATGGGAAGAATTGGGACAAAAATTGGAAAATTTTGAAGGGACTTTGAAAAAATTTCAACTGGAATTTTAGCCATTTTTTGACATGAAATTGTAAACATGATGAAGTGGATTTTGAAAATTCTAGAGAGAATTTTAAAAGCTTCAACAGAATTTCAACAATTTTGAGAGGGATTTGAAAAGTTTCAATGGGAATGGGAAGAATTGGGACAAAAATTGGAAAATTTTTAAGGGACTTTGAAAAAATTTCAACTGGAATTTTAGCAATTTTTTGACGTGAAATTGTAAACATGATGAAGTGGATTTTGAAAATTCTATAGAGAATTTTAAAAGCTTCAACAGAATTTCCACAATTTTGGGAGGGATTTGAAAAGTTTCAATGGGAATGGGAAGAATTGGGACAAAAATTGGAAAATTTTTAAGGGACTTTGAAAAAATTTCAACTGGAATTTTAGCCATTTTTTGACGTGAAATTGTAAACATGTGGACATGGATTTTGAAAATTCTAGAGAGAATTTTAAAAGCTTCAACAGAATTTCAACAATTTTGAGAGGGATTTGAAAAGTTTCAATGGGAATGGGAAGAATTGGGACAAAAATTGGAAAATTTTTCAGAGACTTTGAAAAAATTTCAACTGGAATTTTAGCCATTTTTTGACGTGAAATTGTAAACATGTGGACATGGATGTTTAAAATTCTAGAGAGAATTTTAAAAGCTTCAACAGAATTTCAACAATTTTGAGAGGGATTTGAAAAGTTTCAATGGGAATGGGAAGAATTGGGACAAAAATTGGAAAATTTTTAAGGGACTTTGAAAAAATTTCAACTGGAATTTTAGCAATTTTTTGACGTGAAATTGTAAGCATGTGGACATGGATTTTGAAAATTCTAGAGAGAATTTTAAAAGCTTCAACAGAATTTCAACAATTTTGAGAGGGATTTGAAAAGTTTCAATGGGAATGAGAAGAATTGGGACAAAAATGGAAAATTTTTAAGGGACTTTGAAAAAATTTCAACTGGAATTTTAGCCGTTTTTTGACGTGAAATTGTAAACATGTGGACATGGATTTTGAAAATTCTAGAGAGAATTTTAAAAGCTTCAACAGAATTTCAACAATTTTGAGAGGGATTTGAAAAGTTTCAATGGGAATGGGAAGAATTGGGACAAAAATTGGAAAATTTTTAAGGGACTTTGAAAAAATTTCAACTGGAATTTTAGCATTTTTATTACGTGAAATTGTAAACATGTGGACATGGATTTTGAAAATTCTAGAGAGAATTTTAAAAGCTTCAACAGAATTTCAACAATTTTGAGAGGGATTTGAAAAGTTTCAATGGGAATGGGAAGAATTGGGACAAAAATTGGAAAATTTTTAAGGGACTTTGAAAAAATTTCAACTGGAATTTTAGCAATTTTTTGACGTGAAATTGTAAACATGATGAAGTGGATTTTGAAAATTCTAGAGAGAATTTTAAAAGCTTCAAGAGAATTTCAACAATTTTGAGAGGGATTTGAAAAGTTTCATTGGGAATGGGAAGAATTGGGACAAAAATTGGAAAATTTTTAAGGGACTTTGAAAAAATTTCAACTGGAATTTTAGCCATTTTTTGACGTGAAATTGTAAACATGTGGACATGGATGTTTAAAATTCTAGAGAGAATTTTAAAAGCTTCAACAGAATTTCAACAATTTTGAGAGGGATTTGAAAAGTTTCAATGGGAATGGGAAGAATTGGGACAAAAATTGGAAAATTTTTAAGGGACTTTGAAAAAATTTCAACTGGAATTTTAGCCATTTTTTGACGTGAAATTGTAAGCATGTGGACATGGATTTTGAAAATTCTAGAGAGAATTTTAAAAGCTTCAAGAGAATTTCAACAATTTTGAGAGGGATTTGAAAAGTTTCAATGGGAATGGGAAGAATTGGGACAAAAATTGGAAAATTTTTCAGGGACTTTGAAAAAATTTCAACTGGAATTTTAGCCATTTTTTGACGTGAAATTGTAAACATGTGGACATGGATTTTGAAAATTCTAGAGAGAATTTTAAAAGCTTCAACAGAATTTCAACAATTTTGAGAGGGATTTGAAAAGTTTCAGTGGGAATGGGAAGAATTGGGACAAAAATTGGAAAATTTTTAAGGGACTTTGAAAAAATTTCAACTGGAATTTTAGCCATTTTTTGACGTGAAATTGTAAACATGTGGACATGGATTTTGAAAATTCTAGAGAGAATTTTAAAAGCTTCAACAGAATTTCCACAATTTTGAGAGGGATTTGAAAAGTTTCAATGGGAATGGGAAGAATTGGGACAAAAATTGGAAAATTTTTAAGGGACTTTGAAAAAATTGCAACTGGAATTTTAGCCATTTTTTGACGTGAAATTGTAAACATGTGGACATGGATGTTTAAAATTCTAGAGAGAATTTTAAAAGCTTCAACAGAATTTCAACAATTTTGAGAGGGATTTGAAAAGTTTCAATGGGAATGGGAAGAATTGGGACAAAAATTGGAAAATTTTTAAGGGACTTTGAAAAAATTTCAACTGGAATTTTAGCCATTTTTTGACGTGAAATTGTAAACATGTGGACATGGATTTTGAAAATTCTAGAGAGAATTTTAAAAGCTTCAACAGAATTTCAACAATTTTGAGAGGGATTTGAAAAGTTTCAATGGGAATGGGAAGAATTGGGACAAAAATTGGAAAATTTTTCAGGGACTTTGAAAAAATTTCAACTGGAATTTTAGCCATTTTTTGACGTGAAATTGTAAACATGATGAAGTGGATTTTGAAAATTCTAGAGATAATTTTAAAAGCTTCAACAGAATTTCAACAATTTTGGGAGGGATTTGAAAAGTTTCAATGGGAATGGGAAGAATTGGGACAAAAATTGGAAATTTTTTAAGGGACTTTGAAAAAATTTCAACTGGAATTTTAGCCATTTTTTTACGTGAAATTGTAAACATGTGGACATGGATTTTGAAAATTCTAGAGAGAATTTTAAAAGCTTCAACAGAATTTCAACAATTTTGAGAGGGATTTGAAAAGTTTCAATGGGAATGGGAAGAATTGGGACAAAAATTGGAAAATTTTTCAGGGACTTTGAAAAAATTTCAACTGGAATTTTAGCCATTTTTTGACGTGAAATTGTAAACATGTGGACATGGATTTTGAAAATTCTAGAGAGAATTTTAAAAGCTTCAAGAGAATTTCAACAATTTTGAGAGGGATTTGAAAAGTTTCAATGGGAATGGGAAGAATTGGGACAAAAATTGGAAAATTTTTAAGGGACTTTGAAAAATTTCAACTGGAATTTTAGCATTTTTATTACGTGAAATTGTAAACATGTGGACATGGATTTTGAAAATTCTAGAGAGAATTTTAAAAGCTTCAACAGAATTTCAACAATTTTGAGAGGGATTTGAAAAGTTTCAGTGGGAATGGGAAGAATTGGGACAAAAATTGGAAAATTTTTAAGGGACTTTGAAAAAATTTCAACTGGAATTTTAGCCATTTTTTGACGTGAAATTGTAAACATGTGGACATGGATTTTGAAAATTCTAGAGAGAATTTTAAAAGCTTCAACAGAATTTCCACAATTTTGAGAGGGATTTGAAAAGTTTCAATGGGAATGGGAAGAATTGGGACAAAAATTGGAAAATTTTTAAGGGACTTTGAAAAAATTGCAACTGGAATTTTAGCCATTTTTTGACGTGAAATTGTAAACATGTGGACATGGATGTTTAAAATTCTAGAGAGAATTTTAAAAGCTTCAACAGAATTTCAACAATTTTGAGAGGGATTTGAAAAGTTTCAATGGGAATGGGAAGAATTGGGACAAAAATTGGAAAATTTTTAAGGGACTTTGAAAAAATTTCAACTGGAATTTTAGCCATTTTTTGACGTGAAATTGTAAACATGTGGACATGGATTTTGAAAATTCTAGAGAGAATTTTAAAAGCTTCAACAGAATTTCAACAATTTTGAGAGGGATTTGAAAAGTTTCAATGGGAATGGGAAGAATTGGGACAAAAATTGGAAAATTTTTCAGGGACTTTGAAAAAATTTCAACTGGAATTTTAGCCATTTTTTGACGTGAAATTGTAAACATGATGAAGTGGATTTTGAAAATTCTAGAGATAATTTTAAAAGCTTCAACAGAATTTCAACAATTTTGGGAGGGATTTGAAAAGTTTCAATGGGAATGGGAAGAATTGGGACAAAAATTGGAAATTTTTTAAGGGACTTTGAAAAAATTTCAACTGGAATTTTAGCCATTTTTTTACGTGAAATTGTAAACATGTGGACATGGATTTTGAAAATTCTAGAGAGAATTTTAAAAGCTTCAACAGAATTTCAACAATTTTGAGAGGGATTTGAAAAGTTTCAATGGGAATGGGAAGAATTGGGACAAAAATTGGAAAATTTTTAAGGGACTTTGAAAAAATTTCAACTGGAATTTTAGCCATTTTTTGACGTGAAATTGTAAACATGTGGACATGGATTTTGAAAATTCTAGAGAGAATTTTAAAAGCTTCAAGAGAATTTCAACAATTTTGAGAGGGATTTGAAAAGTTTCAATGGGAATGGGAAGAATTGGGACAAAAATTGGAAAATTTTTAAGGGACTTTGAAAAATTTCAACTGGAATTTTAGCATTTTTATTACGTGAAATTGTAAACATGTGGACATGGATTTTGAAAATTCTAGAGAGAATTTTAAAAGCTTCAACAGAATTTCAACAATTTTGAGAGGGATTTGAAAAGTTTCAATGGGAATGGGAAGAATTGGGACAAAAATTGGAAAATTTTTAAGGGACTTTGAAAAAATTTCAACTGGAATTTTAGCAATTTTTTTATGTGAAATTGTAAACATGTGGACATGGATTTTGAAAATTCTAGAGAGAATTTTAAAAGCTTCAAGAGAATTTCCACAATTTTGAGAGGGATTTGAAAAGTTTCAATGGGAATGGGAAGAATTGGGACAAAAATTGGAAAATTTTTAAGGGACTTTGAAAAAATTTCAACTGGAATTTTAGCCATTTTTTGACGTGAAATTGTAAACATGTGGACATGGATTTTGAAAATTCTAGAGAGAATTTTAAAAGCTTCAAGAGAATTTCAACAATTTTGAGAGGGATTTGAAAAGTTTCAATGGGAATGGGAAGAATTGGGACAAAAATTGGAAAATTTTTAAGGGACTTTGAAAAATTTCAACTGGAATTTTAGCAATTTTTTGACGTGAAATTGTAAACATGATGAAGTGGATTTTGAAAGTTCTAGAGATAATTTTAAAAGCTTCAACAGAATTTCAACAATTTTGGGAGGGATTTGAAAAGTTTCAATGGGAATGGGAAGAATTGGGACAAAAATTGGAAATTTTTTAAGGGACTTTGAAAAAATTTCAACTGGAATTTTAGCCATTTTTTTACGTGAAATTGTAAACATGTGGACATGGATTTTGAAAATTCTAGAGAGAATTTTAAAAGCTTCAACAGAATTTCAACAATTTTGAGAGGGATTTGAAAAGTTTCAATGGGAATGGGAAGAATTGGGACAAAAATTGGAAAATTTTTAAGGGACTTTGAAAAAATTTCAACTGGAATTTTAGCCATTTTTTGACGTGAAATTGTAAACATGTGGACATGGATTTTGAAAATTCTAGAGAGAATTTTAAAAGCTTCAAGAGAATTTCAACAATTCTGAGAGGGATTTGAAAAGTTTCAATGGGAATGGGAAGAATTGGGACAAAAATTGGAAAATTTTTAAGGGACTTTGAAAAAATTTCAACTGGAATTTTAGCAATTTTTTGACGTGAAATTGTAAACATGTGAACATGGATTTTGAAAATTCTAGAGAGAATTTTAAAAGCTTCAACAGAATTTCAACAATTTTGGGAGGGATTTGAAAAGTTTCAATGGGAATGGGAAGAATTGGGACAAAAATTGGAAATTTTTTCAGGGACTTTGAAAAAATTTCAGCTGGAATTTTAGCCATTTTTTGACGTGAAATTGTAAACATGTGGACATGGATTTTGAAAATTCTAGAGAGAATTTTAAAAGCTTCAAGAGAATTTCAACAATTTTGAGAGGGATTTGAAAAGTTTCAATGGGAATGGGAAGAATTGGGACAAAAATTGGAAAATTTTTAAGGGACTTTGAAAAAATTTCAACTGGAATTTTAGCAATTTTTTGACGTGAAATTGTAAACATGTTGAAGTGGATTTTGAAATTCTAGAGAGATTTTAAAAGCTTCAACAGAATTTCAACAATTTTGAGAGGGATTTGAAAAGTTTCAATGAGAATGAGAAGAATTGGGACAAAAATGGAAAATTTTTAAGGGACTTTGAAAAATTTCAACTGGAATTTTAGCCATTTTTTGACGTGAAATTGTAAACATGTGGACATGGATTTTGAAAATTCTAGAGAGAATTTTAAAAGCTTCAACAGAATTTCAACAATTTTGAGAGGGATTTGAAAAGTTTCAATGGGAATGGGAAGAATTGGGACAAAAATTGGAAAATTTTTAAGGGACTTTGAAAAAATTTCAACTGGAATTTTAGCATTTTTATTACGTGAAATTGTAAACATGTGGACATGGATTTTGAAAATTCTAGAGAGAATTTTAAAAGCTTCAACAGAATTTCAACAATTTTGAGAGGGATTTGAAAAGTTTCAATGGGAATGGGAAGAATTGGGACAAAAATTGGAAAATTTTTAAGGGACTTTGAAAAAATTTCAACTGGAATTTTAGCAATTTTTTGACGTGAAATTGTAAACATGATGAAGTGGATTTTGAAAATTCTAGAGAGAATTTTAAAAGCTTCAAGAGAATTTCAACAATTTTGAGAGGGATTTGAAAAGTTTCATTGGGAATGGGAAGAATTGGGACAAAAATTGGAAAATTTTTAAGGGACTTTGAAAAAATTTCAACTGGAATTTTAGCCATTTTTTGACGTGAAATTGTAAACATGTGGACATGGATTTTGAAAATTCTAGAGAGAATTTTAAAAGCTTCAACAGAATTTCAACAATTTTGAGAGGGATTTGAAAAGTTTCAATGGGAATGGGAAGAATTGGGACAAAAATTGGAAAATTTTTCAGGGACTTTGAAAAAATTTCAACTGGCATTTTAGCCATTTTTTGACGTGAAATTGTAAGCATGTGGACATGGATTTTGAAAATTCTAGAGAGAATTTTAAAAGCTTCAAGAGAATTTCAACAATTTTGAGAGGGATTTGAAAAGTTTCAATGGGAATGGGAAGAATTGGGACAAAAATTGGAAAATTTTTCAGGGACTTTGAAAAAATTTCAACTGGAATTTTAGCCATTTTTTGACGTGAAATTGTAAACATGTGGACATGGATTTTGAAAATTCTAGAGAGAATTTTAAAAGCTTCAACAGAATTTCAACAATTTTGAGAGGGATTTGAAAAGTTTCAGTGGGAATGGGAAGAATTGGGACAAAAATTGGAAAATTTTTAAGGGACTTTGAAAAAATTTCAACTGGAATTTTAGCCATTTTTTGACGTGAAATTGTAAACATGTGGACATGGATTTTGAAAATTCTAGAGAGAATTTTAAAAGCTTCAACAGAATTTCCACAATTTTGAGAGGGATTTGAAAAGTTTCAATGGGAATGGGAAGAATTGGGACAAAAATTGGAAAATTTTTAAGGGACTTTGAAAAAATTGCAACTGGAATTTTAGCCATTTTTTGACGTGAAATTGTAAACATGTGGACATGGATGTTTAAAATTCTAGAGAGAATTTTAAAAGCTTCAACAGAATTTCAACAATTTTGAGAGGGATTTGAAAAGTTTCAATGGGAATGGGAAGAATTGGGACAAAAATTGGAAAATTTTTAAGGGACTTTGAAAAAATTTCAACTGGAATTTTAGCCATTTTTTGACGTGAAATTGTAAACATGTGGACATGGATGTTTAAAATTCTAGAGAGAATTTTAAAAGCTTCAACAGAATTTCAACAATTTTGAGAGGGATTTGAAAAGTTTCAATGGGAATGGGAAGAATTGGGACAAAAATTGGAAAATTTTTAAGGGACTTTGAAAAAATTTCAACTGGAATTTTAGCCATTTTTTGACGTGAAATTGTAAACATGTGGACATGGATTTTGAAAATTCTAGAGAGAATTTTAAAAGCTTCAACAGAATTTCAACAATTTTGAGAGGGATTTGAAAAGTTTCAATGGGAATGGGAAGAATTGGGACAAAAATTGGAAAATTTTTCAGGGACTTTGAAAAAATTTCAACTGGAATTTTAGCAATTTTTTGACGTGAAATTGTAAACATGATGAAGTGGATTTTGAAAATTCTAGAGATAATTTTAAAAGCTTCAACAGAATTTCAACAATTTTGGGAGGGATTTGAAAAGTTTCAATGGGAATGGGAAGAATTGGGACAAAAATTGGAAATTTTTTAAGGGACTTTGAAAAAATTTCAACTGGAATTTTAGCCATTTTTTTACGTGAAATTGTAAACATGTGGACATGGATTTTGAAAATTCTAGAGAGAATTTTAAAAGCTTCAACAGAATTTCAACAATTTTGAGAGGGATTTGAAAAGTTTCAATGGGAATGGGAAGAATTGGGACAAAAATTGGAAAATTTTTAAGGGACTTTGAAAAAATTTCAACTGGAATTTTAGCCATTTTTTGACGTGAAATTGTAAACATGTGGACATGGATTTTGAAAATTCTAGAGAGAATTTTAAAAGCTTCAAGAGAATTTCAACAATTTTGAGAGGGATTTGAAAAGTTTCAATGGGAATGGGAAGAATTGGGACAAAAATTGGAAAATTTTTAAGGGACTTTGAAAAATTTCAACTGGAATTTTAGCATTTTTATTACGTGAAATTGTAAACATGTGGACATGGATTTTGAAAATTCTAGAGAGAATTTTAAAAGCTTCAACAGAATTTCAACAATTTTGAGAGGGATTTGAAAAGTTTCAATGGGAATGGGAAGAATTGGGACAAAAATTGGAAAATTTTTAAGGGACTTTGAAAAAATTTCAACTGGAATTTTAGCAATTTTTTTATGTGAAATTGTAAACATGTGGACATGGATTTTGAAAATTCTAGAGAGAATTTTAAAAGCTTCAAGAGAATTTCCACAATTTTGAGAGGGATTTGAAAAGTTTCAATGGGAATGGGAAGAATTGGGACAAAAATTGGAAAATTTTTAAGGGACTTTGAAAAAATTTCAACTGGAATTTTAGCCATTTTTTGACGTGAAATTGTAAACATGTAGACATGGATTTTGAAAATTCTAGAGAGAATTTTAAAAGCTTCAAGAGAATTTCAACAATTTTGAGAGGGATTTGAAAAGTTTCAATGGGAATGGGAAGAATTGGGACAAAAATTGGAAAATTTTTAAGGGACTTTGAAAAATTTCAACTGGAATTTTAGCAATTTTTTGACGTGAAATTGTAAACATGATGAAGTGGATTTTGAAAATTCTAGAGATAATTTTAAAAGCTTCAACAGAATTTCAACAATTTTGGGAGGGATTTGAAAAGTTTCAATGGGAATGGGAAGAATTGGGACAAAAATTGGAAATTTTTTAAGGGACTTTGAAAAAATTTCAACTGGAATTTTAGCCATTTTTTTACGTGAAATTGTAAACATGTGGACATGGATTTTGAAAATTCTAGAGAGAATTTTAAAAGCTTCAACAGAATTTCAACAATTTTGAGAGGGATTTGAAAAGTTTCAATGGGAATGGGAAGAATTGGGACAAAAATTGGAAAATTTTTAAGGGACTTTGAAAAAATTTCAACTGGAATTTTAGCCATTTTTTGACGTGAAATTGTAAACATGTGGACATGGATTTTGAAAATTCTAGAGAGAATTTTAAAAGCTTCAAGAGAATTTCAACAATTCTGAGAGGGATTTGAAAAGTTTCAATGGGAATGGGAAGAATTGGGACAAAAATTGGAAAATTTTTAAGGGACTTTGAAAAAATTTCAACTGGAATTTTAGCAATTTTTTGACGTGAAATTGTAAACATGTGGACATGGATTTTGAAAATTCTAGAGAGAATTTTAAAAGCTTCAACAGAATTTCAACAATTTTGGGAGGGATTTGAAAAGTTTCAATGGGAATGGGAAGAATTGGGACAAAAATTGGAAATTTTTTCAGGGACTTTGAAAAAATTTCAGCTGGAATTTTAGCCATTTTTTGACGTGAAATTGTAAACATGTGGACATGGATTTTGAAAATTCTAGAGAGAATTTTAAAAGCTTCAAGAGAATTTCAACAATTTTGAGAGGGATTTGAAAAGTTTCAATGGGAATGGGAAGAATTGGGACAAAAATTGGAAAATTTTTCAGGGACTTTGAAAAAATTTCAACTGGAATTTTAGCAATTTTTTGACGTGAAATTGTAAACATGATGAAGTGGATTTTGAAAATTCTAGAGAGAATTTTAAAAGCTTCAACAGAATTTCAACAATTTTGGGAGGGATTTGAAAAGTTTCAATGGGAATGGGAAGAATTGGGACAAAAATTGGAAAATTTTTAAGGGACTTTGAAAAAATTTCAACTGGAATTTTAGCCATTTTTTGACGTGAAATTGTAAACATGTGGACATGGATTTTGAAAATTCTAGAGAGAATTTTAAAAGCTTCAACAGAATTTCAACAATTTTGAGAGGGATTTGAAAAGTTTCAATGGGAATGGGAAGAATTGGGACAAAAATTGGAAAATTTTTCAGAGACTTTGAAAAAATTTCAACTGGAATTTTAGCCATTTTTTGACGTGAAATTGTAAACATGTGGACATGGATGTTTAAAATTCTAGAGAGAATTTTAAAAGCTTCAACAGAATTTCAACTATTTTGGGAGGGATTTGAAAAGTTTCAATGGGAATGGGAAGAATTGGGACAAAAATTGGAAAATTTTTAAGGGACTTTGAAAAAATTTCAACTGGAATTTTAGCAATTTTTTGACGTGAAATTGTAAACATGTTGAAGTGGATTTTGAAAATTCTAGAGAGAATTTTAAAAGCTTCAACAGAATTTCAACAATTTTGAGAGGGATTTGAAAAGTTTCAATGGGAATGAGAAGAATTGGGACAAAAATGGAAAATTTTTAAGGGACTTTGAAAAAATTTCAACTGGAATTTTAGCCATTTTTTGACGTGAAATTGTAAACATGTGGACATGGATGTTTAAAATTCTAGAGAGAATTTTAAAAGCTTCAACAGAATTTCAACAATTTTGAGAGGGATTTGAAAAGTTTCAATGGGAATGGGAAGAATTGGGACAAAAATTGGAAAATTTTTAAGGGACTTTGAAAAAATTTCAACTGGAATTTTAGCAATTTTTTGACGTGAAATTGTAAACATGTTGAAGTGGATTTTGAAAATTCTAGAGAGAATTTTAAAAGCTTCAACAGAATTTCAACAATTTTGAGAGGGATTTGAAAAGTTTCAATGGGAATGAGAAGAATTGGGACAAAAATGGAAAATTTTTAAGGGACTTTGAAAAAATTTCAACTGGAATTTTAGCCATTTTTTGACGTGAAATTGTAAACATGTGGACATGGATTTTGAAAATTCTAGAGAGAATTTTAAAAGCTTCAACAGAATTTCAACAATTTTGAGAGGGATTTGAAAAGTTTCAATGGGAATGGGAAGAATTGGGACAAAAATTGGAAAATTTTTAAGGGACTTTGAAAAAATTTCAACTGGAATTTTAGCATTTTTATTACGTGAAATTGTAAACATGTGGACATGGATTTTGAAAATTCTAGAGAGAATTTTAAAAGCTTCAACAGAATTTCAACAATTTTGAGAGGGATTTGAAAAGTTTCAATGGGAATGGGAAGAATTGGGACAAAAATTGGAAAATTTTTAAGGGACTTTGAAAAAATTTCAACTGGAATTTTAGCCATTTTTTGACGTGAAATTGTAAACATGTGGACATGGATTTTGAAAATTCTAGAGAGAATTTTAAAAGCTTCAACAGAATTTCAACAATTTTGAGAGGGATTTGAAAAGTTTCAATGGGAATGGGAAGAATTGGGACAAAAATTGGAAATTTTTTCAGGGACTTTGAAAAAATTTCAGCTGGAATTTTAGCCATTTTTTGACGTGAAATTGTAAACATGTGGACATGGATTTTGAAAATTCTAGAGAGAATTTTAAAAGCTTCAAGAGAATTTCAACAATTTTGAGAGGGATTTGAAAAGTTTCAATGGGAATGGGAAGAATTGGGACAAAAATTGGAAAATTTTTCAGGGACTTTGAAAAAATTTCAACTGGAATTTTAGCAATTTTTTGACGTGAAATTGTAAACATGATGAAGTGGATTTTGAAAATTCTAGAGAGAATTTTAAAAGCTTCAACAGAATTTCAACAATTTTGGGAGGGATTTGAAAAGTTTCAATGGGAATGGGAAGAATTGGGACAAAAATTGGAAAATTTTTAAGGGACTTTGAAAAAATTTCAACTGGAATTTTAGCCATTTTTTGACGTGAAATTGTAAACATGTGGACATGGATTTTGAAAATTCTAGAGAGAATTTTAAAAGCTTCAAGAGAATTTCAACAATTTTGAGAGGGATTTGAAAAGTTTCAATGGGAATGGGAAGAATTGGGACAAAAATTGGAAAATTTTTCAGAGACTTTGAAAAAATTTCAACTGGAATTTTAGCCATTTTTTGACGTGAAATTGTAAACATGATGAAGTGGATTTTGAAAATTCTAGAGAGAATTTTAAAAGCTTCAACAGAATTTCAACAATTTTGGGAGGGATTTGAAAAGTTTCATTGGGAATGGAAGAATTGGGACAAAAATTGGAAAATATTTAAGGGACTTTGAAAAAATTTCAGCTGGAATTTTAGCCATTTTTTGACGTGAAATTGTAAACATGTGGACATGGATTTTGAAAATTCTAGAGAGAATTTTAAAAGCTTCAACAGAATTTCAACAATTTTGAGAGGGATTTGAAAAGTTTCAATGGGAATGGGAAGAATTGGGACAAAAATTGGAAAATTTTTAAGGGACTTTGAAAAAATTTCAACTGGCATTTTAGCCATTTTTTGACGTGAAATTGTAAGCATGTGGACATGGATTTTGAAAATTCTAGAGAGAATTTTAAAAGCTTCAAGAGAATTTCAACAATTTTGAGAGGGATTTGAAAAGTTTCAATGGGAATGGGAAGAATTGGGACAAAAATTGGAAAATTTTTCAGGGACTTTGAAAAAATTTCAACTGGAATTTTAGCCATTTTTTGACGTGAAATTGTAAACATGTGGACATGGATTTTGAAAATTCTAGAGAGAATTTTAAAAGCTTCAACAGAATTTCAACAATTTTGAGAGGGATTTGAAAAGTTTCAATGGGAATGGGAAGAATTGGGACAAAAATTGGAAAATTTTTAAGGGACTTTGAAAAAATTTCAACTGAAATTTTAGCCATTTTTTGACGTGAAATTGTAAACATGTGGACATGGATTTTGAAAATTCTAGAGAGAATTTTAAAAGCTTCAACAGAATTTCCACAATTTTGAGAGGGATTTGAAAAGATTCAATGGGAATGGGAAGAATTGGGACAAAAATTGGAAAATTTTTAAGGGACTTTGAAAAAATTTCAACTGGAATTTTAGCAATTTTTTGACGTGAAATTGTAAACATGTTGAAGTGGATTTTGAAAATTCTAGAGAGAATTTTAAAAGCTTCAACAGAATTTCAACAATTTGGAGAGGGATTTGAAAAGTTTCAATGGGAATGGGAAGAATTGGGACAAAAATTGGAAAATTTTTAAGGGACTTTGAAAAAATTTCAACTGGAATTTTAGCCATTTTTTGACGTGAAATTGTAAACATGACGAAGTGGATTTTGAAAATTCTAGAGAGAATTTTAAAAGCTTCAACAGAATTTCAACAATTTTGGGAGGGATTTGAAAAGTTTCAATGGGAATGGGAAGAATTGGGACAAAAATTGGAAAATTTTTAAGGGACTTTGAAAAAATTTCAACTGGAATTTTAGCAATTTTTTGACGTGAAATTGTAAACATGATGAAGTGGATTTTGAAATTCTAGAGAGAATTTTAAAAGCTTCAACAGAATTTCAACAATTTTGGGAGGGATTTGAAAAGTTTCAATGGGAATGGGAAGAATTGGGGCAAAAATTGGAAAATTTTTAAGGGACTTTGAAAAAATTTCAACTGGAATTTTAGCCATTTTTTGACGTGAAATTGTAAACATTGGACATGGATTTTGAAAATTCTAGAGAGAATTTTTAAAGCTTCAACAGAATTTCCACAATTTTGAGAGGGATTTGAAAAGTTTCAATGGGAATGGGAAGAATTGGGACAAAAATTGGAAAATTTTTCAGGGACTTTGAAAAAATTTCAACTGGCATTTTAGCCATTTTTTGACGTGAAATTGTAAGCATGTGGACATGGATTTTGAAAATTCTAGAGAGAATTTTAAAAGCTTCAACAGAATTTCAACAATTTTGAGAGGGATTTGAAAAGTTTCAATGGGAATGGGAAGAATTGGGACAAAAATTGGAAAATTTTTAAGGGACTTTGAAAAAATTCAACTGGAATTTTAGCAATTTTTTGACGTGAAATTGTAAACATGATGAAGTGGATTTTGAAAATTCTAGAGAGAATTTTAAAAGCTTCAACAGAATTTCAACAATTTTGGGAGGGATTTGAAAAGTTTCAATGGGAAATGGAAGAATTGGGACAAAATTGGAAAATTTTTAAGGGACTTTGAAAAAATTTCAACTGGAATTTTAGCAATTTTTTGACGTGAAATTGTAAACATGATGAAGTGGATTTTGAAAATTCTAGAGAGAATTTTAAAAGCTTCAAGAGAATTTCAACAATTTTGGGAGGGATTTGAAAAGTTTCAATGGGAATGGGAAGAATTGGGGCAAAAATTGGAAAATTTTTAAGGGACTTTGAAAAAATTTCAACTGGAATTTTAGCCATTTTTTGACGTGAAATTGTAAACATGTGGACATGGATTTTGAAAATTCTAGAGAGAATTTTAAAAGCTTCAACAGAATTTCAACAATTTTGAGAGGGATTTGAAAAGTTTCAATGGGAATGGGAAGAATTGGGACAAAAATTGGAAAATTTTTAAGGGACTTTGAAAAATTTCAGCTGGAATTTTAGCCATTTTTTGACGTGAAATTATAAACATGTGGACATGGATTTTGAAAATTCTAGAGAGAATTTTAAAAGCTTCAACAGAATTTCAACAATTTTGAGAGGGATTTGAAAAGTTTCAATGGGAATGGGAAGAATTGGGACAAAAATTGGAAAATTTTTAAGGGACTTTGAAAAAATTTCAACTGGAATTTTAGCAATTTTTTGACGTGAAATTGTAAACATGATGAAGTGGATTTTGAAAATTCTAGAGAGAATTTTAAAAGCTTCAACAGAATTTCAACAATTTTGGGAGGGATTTGAAAAGTTTCATTGGGAATGGGAAGAATTGGGACAAAAATTGGAAAATTTTTAAGGGACTTTGAAAAAATTTCAACTGGCATTTTAGCCATTTTTTGACGTGAAATTGTAAACATGTGGACATGGATTTTGAAAATTCTAGAGAGAATTTTAAAAGCTTCAACAGAATTTCAACAATTTTGAGAGGGATTTGAAAAGTTTCAATGGGAATGGGAAGAATTGGGACAAAAATTGGAAAATTTTTAAGGGACTTTGAAAAAATTTCAACTGGAATTTTAGCCATTTTTTGACGTGAAATTGTAAACATGTGGACATGGATTTTGAAAATTCTAGAGAGAATTTTAAAAGCTTCAAGAGAATTTCAACAATTTTGAGAGGGATTTGAAAAGTTTCAATGGGAATGGGAAGAATTGGGACAAAAATTGGAAAATTTTTCAGAGACTTTGAAAAAATTTCAACTGGAATTTTAGCCATTTTTTGACGTGAAATTGTAAACATGATGAAGTGGATTTTGAAAATTCTAGAGAGAATTTTAAAAGCTTCAACAGAATTTCAACAATTTTGGGAGGGATTTGAAAAGTTTCATTGGGAATGGGAAGAATTGGGACAAAAATTGGAAAATTTTTAAGGGACTTTGAAAAAATTTCAGCTGGAATTTTAGCCATTTTTTGACGTGAAATTGTAAACATGTGGCCATGGATTTTGAAAATTCTAGAGAGAATTTTAAAAGCTTCAACAGAATTTCAACAATTTTGAGAGGGATTTGAAAAGTTTCAATGGGAATGGGAAGAATTGGGACAAAAATTGGAAAATTTTTAAGGGACTTTGAAAAAATTTCAACTGGCATTTTAGCCATTTTTTGACGTGAAATTGTAAGCATGTGGACATGGATTTTGAAAATTCTAGAGAGAATTTTAAAAGCTTCAAGAGAATTTCAACAATTTTGAGAGGGATTTGAAAAGTTTCAATGGGAATGGGAAGAATTGGGACAAAAATTGGAAAATTTTTAAGGGACTTTGAAAAAATTTCAACTGGAATTTTAGCCATTTTTGACGTGAAATTGTAAACATGTGGACATGGATTTTGAAAATTCTAGAGAGAATTTTAAAAGCTTCAACAGAATTTCAACAATTTTGAGAGGGATTTGAAAAGTTTCAATGGGAATGGGAAGAATTGGGACAAAAATTGGAAAATTTTTAAGGGACTTTGAAAAAATTTCAACTGGAATTTTAGCCATTTTTTGACGTGAAATTGTAAACATGTGGACATGGATTTTGAAAATTCTAGAGAGAATTTTAAAAGCTTCAACAGAATTTCCACAATTTTGAGAGGGATTTGAAAAGTTTCAATGGGAATGGGAAGAATTGGGACAAAAATTGGAAAATTTTTAAGGGACTTTGAAAAAATTGCAACTGGAATTTTAGCCATTTTTTGACGTGAAATTGTAAACATGTGGACATGGATGTTTAAAATTCTAGAGAGAATTTTAAAAGCTTCAACAGAATTTCCACAATTTTGAGAGGGATTTGAAAAGTTTCAATGGGAATGGGAAGAATTGGGACAAAAATTGGAAAATTTTTAAGGGACTTTGAAAAAATTTCAACTGGAATTTTAGCCATTTTTTGACGTGAAATTGTAAACATGTGGACATGGATTTTGAAAATTCTAGAGAGAATTTTAAAAGCTTCAACAGAATTTCAACAATTTTGAGAGGGATTTGAAAAGTTTCAATGGGAATGGGAAGAATTGGGACAAAAATGGGAAAATTTTTAAGGGACTTTGAAAAATTTCAACTGGAATTTTAGCCATTTTTTGACGTGAAATTGTAAACATGTGGACATGGATGTTTAAAATTCTAGAGAGAATTTTTAAAGCTTCAAGAGAATTTCAACAATTCTGAGAGGGATTTGAAAAGTTTCAATGGGAATGGGAAGAATTGGGACAAAAATTGGAAAATTTTTAAGGGACTTTGAAAAATTTCAACTGGAATTTTAGCAATTTTTTGACGTGAAATTGTAAACATGATGAAGTGGATTTTGAAAATTCTAGAGAGAATTTTAAAAGCTTCAAGAGAATTTCAACAATTTTGAGAGGGATTTGAAAAGTTTCAATGGGAATGGGAAGAATTGGGGCAAAAATTGGAAAATTTTTAAGGGACTTTGAAAAAATTTCAACTGGAATTTTAGCCATTTTTTGACGTGAAATTGTAAACATGTGGACATGGATTTTGAAAATTCTAGAGAGAATTTTAAAAGCTTCAACAGAATTTCAACAATTTTGAGAGGGATTTGAAAAGTTTCAATGGGAATGGGAAGAATTGGGACAAAAATTGGAAAATTTTTAAGGGACTTTGAAAAAATTTCAGCTGGAATTTTAGCCATTTTTTGACGTGAAATTATAAACATGTGGACATGGATTTTGAAAATTCTAGAGAGAATTTTAAAAGCTTCAACAGAATTTCAACAATTTTGAGAGGGATTTGAAAAGTTTCAATGGGAATGGGAAGAATTGGGACAAAAATTGGAAAATTTTTAAGGGACTTTGAAAAAATTTCAACTGGAATTTTAGCAATTTTTTGACGTGAAATTGTAAACATGATGAAGTGGATTTTGAAAATTCTAGAGAGAATTTTAAAAGCTTCAACAGAATTTCAACAATTTTGGGAGGGATTTGAAAAGTTTCATTGGGAATGGGAAGAATTGGGACAAAAATTGGAAAATTTTTAAGGGACTTTGAAAAAATTTCAACTGGAATTTTAGCCATTTTTTGACGTGAAATTGTAAACATGTGGACATGGATTTGAAAATTCTAGAGAGAATTTTAAAAGCTTCAACAGAATTTCAACAATTTTGAGAGGGATTTGAAAAGTTTCAATGGGAATGGGAAGAATTGGGACAAAAATTGGAAAATTTTTAAGGGACTTTGAAAAAATTTCAACTGGAATTTTAGCCATTTTTTGACGTGAAATTGTAAACATGTGGACATGGATTTTGAAAATTCTAGAGAGAATTTTAAAAGCTTCAAGAGAATTTCAACAATTTTGAGAGGGATTTGAAAAGTTTCAATGGGAATGGGAAGAATTGGGACAAAAATTGGAAAATTTTTCAGAGACTTTGAAAAAATTTCAACTGGAATTTTAGCCATTTTTTGACGTGAAATTGTAAACATGATGAAGTGGATTTTGAAAATTCTAGAGAGAATTTTAAAAGCTTCAACAGAATTTCAACAATTTTGGGAGGGATTTGAAAAGTTTCATTGGGAATGGGAAGAATTGGGACAAAAATTGGAAAATTTTTAAGGGACTTTGAAAAAATTTCAGCTGGAATTTTAGCCATTTTTTGACGTGAAATTGTAAACATGTGGACATGGATTTTGAAAATTCTAGAGAGAATTTTAAAAGCTTCAACAGAATTTCAACAATTTTGAGAGGGATTTGAAAAGTTTCAATGGGAATGGGAAGAATTGGGACAAAAATTGGAAAATTTTTAAGGGACTTTGAAAAAATTTCAACTGGCATTTTAGCCATTTTTTGACGTGAAATTGTAAGCATGTGGACATGGATTTTGAAAATTCTAGAGAGAATTTAAAAGCTTCAAGAGAATTTCAACAATTTTGAGAGGGATTTGAAAAGTTTCAATGGGAATGGGAAGAATTGGGACAAAAATTGGAAAATTTTTAAGGGACTTTGAAAAAATTTCAACTGGAATTTTAGCCATTTTTTGACGTGAAATTGTAAACATGTGGACATGGATTTTGAAAATTCTAGAGAGAATTTTAAAAGCTTCAACAGAATTTCAACAATTTTGAGAGGGATTTGAAAAGTTTCAATGGGAATGGGAAGAATTGGGACAAAAATTGGAAAATTTTTAAGGGACTTTGAAAAAATTTCAACTGGAATTTTAGCCATTTTTTGACGTGAAATTGTAAACATGTGGACATGGATTTTGAAAATTCTAGAGAGAATTTTAAAAGCTTCAACAGAATTTCCACAATTTTGAGAGGGATTTGAAAAGTTTCAATGGGAATGGGAAGAATTGGGACAAAAATTGGAAAATTTTTAAGGGACTTTGAAAAAATTGCAACTGGAATTTTAGCCATTTTTTGACGTGAAATTGTAAACATGTGGACATGGATGTTTAAAATTCTAGAGAGAATTTTAAAAGCTTCAACAGAATTTCCACAATTTTGAGAGGGATTTGAAAAGTTTCAATGGGAATGGGAAGAATTGGGACAAAAATTGGAAAATTTTTAAGGGACTTTGAAAAAATTTCAACTGGAATTTTAGCCATTTTTTGACGTGAAATTGTAAACATGTGGACATGGATTTTGAAAATTCTAGAGAGAATTTTAAAAGCTTCAACAGAATTTCAACAATTTTGAGAGGGATTTGAAAAGTTTCAATGGGAATGGGAAGAATTGGGACAAAAATGGGAAAATTTTTAAGGGACTTTGAAAAAATTTCAACTGGAATTTTAGCCATTTTTTGACGTGAAATTGTAAACATGTGGACATGGATTTTGAAAATTCTAGAGAGAATTTTTAAAGCTTCAACAGAATTTCAACAATTTTGAGAGGGATTTGAAAAGTTTCAATGGGGATGGGAAGAATTGGGACAAAAATTGGAAAATTTTTAAGGGACTTTGAAAAAATTTCAACTGGAATTTTAGCAATTTTTTGACGTGAAATTGTAAACATGATGAAGTGGATTTTGAAAATTCTAGAGAGAATTTTAAAAGCTTCAACAGAATTTCAACAATTTTGGGAGGGATTTGAAAAGTTTCAATGGGAATGGGAAGAATTGGGGCAAAAATTGGAAAATTTTTAAGGGACTTTGAAAAAATTTCAACTGGAATTTTAGCCATTTTTTGACGTGAAATTGTAAACATTGGACATGGATTTTGAAAATTCTAGAGAGAATTTTTAAAGCTTCAACAGAATTTCCACAATTTTGAGAGGGATTTGAAAAGTTTCAATGGGAATGGGAAGAATTGGGACAAAAATTGGAAAATTTTTAAGGGACTTTGAAAAAATTTCAACTGGAATTTTAGCCATTTTTTGACGTGAAATTGTAAGCATGTGGACATGGATTTTGAAAATTCTAGAGAGAATTTTAAAAGCTTCAAGAGAATTTCAACAATTTTGAGAGGGATTTGAAAAGTTTCAATGGGAATGGGAAGAATTGGGACAAAAATTGGAAAATTTTTCAGAGACTTTGAAAAAATTTCAACTGGAATTTTAGCCATTTTTTGACGTGAAATTGTAAACATGTGGACATGGATGTTTAAAATTCTAGAGAGAATTTTAAAAGCTTCAACAGAATTTCAACAATTTTGAGAGGGATTTGAAAAGTTTCAATGGGAATGGGAAGAATTGGGACAAAAATTGGAAAATTTTTAAGGGACTTTGAAAAAATTTCAACTGGAATTTTAGCCATTTTTTGACGTGAAATTGTAAACATGTGGACATGGATTTTGAAAATTCTAGAGAGAATTTTAAAAGCTTCAACAGAATTTCCACAATTTTGAGAGGGATTTGAAAAGTTTCAATGGGAATGGGAAGAATTGGGACAAAAATTGGAAAATTTTTAAGGGACTTTGAAAAAATTTCAACTGGAATTTTAGCAATTTTTTGACGTGAAATTGTAAACATGTTGAAGTGGATTTTGAAAATTCTAGAGAGAATTTTAAAAGCTTCAACAGAATTTCCACAATTTTGAGAGGGATTTGAAAAGTTTCAATGGGAATGGGAAGAATTGGGACAAAAATTGGAAAATTTTTAAGGGACTTTGAAAAAATTTCAACTGGAATTTTAGCCATTTTTTGACGTGAAATTGTAAACATGTGGACATGGATTTTGAAAATTCTAGAGAGAATTTTAAAAGCTTCAACAGAATTTCAACAATTTTGAGAGGGATTTGAAAAGTTTCAATGGGAATGGGAAGAATTGGGACAAAAATTGAAAATTTTTCAGGGACTTTGAAAAAATTTCAACTGGAATTTTAGCCATTTTTTGACGTGAAATTGTAAACATGTGGACATGGATTTTGAAAATTCTAGAGAGAATTTTAAAAGCTTCAACAGAATTTCAACAATTTTGAGAGGGATTTGAAAAGTTTCAATGGGAATGGGAAGAATTGGGACAAAAATTGGAAAATTTTTCAGGGACTTTGAAAAAATTTCAACTGGCATTTTAGCCATTTTTTGACGTGAAATTGTAAGCATGTGGACATGGATTTTGAAAATTCTAGAGAGAATTTTAAAAGCTTCAAGAGAATTTCAACAATTTTGAGAGGGATTTGAAAAGTTTCAATGGGAATGGGAAGAATTGGGACAAAAATTGGAAAATTTTTAAGGGACTTTGAAAAAATTTCAACTGGAATTTTAGCCATTTTTTGACGTGAAATTGTAAACATGTGGACATGGATTTTGAAAATTCTAGAGAGAATTTTAAAAGCTTCAACAGAATTTCAACAATTTTGAGAGGGATTTGAAAAGTTTCAATGGGAATGGGAAGAATTGGGACAAAAATTGGAAAATTTTTTCAGGGACTTTGAAAAAATTTCAACTGGCATTTTAGCCATTTTTTGACGTGAAATTGTAAGCATGTGGACATGGATTTTGAAAATTCTAGAGAGAATTTTAAAAGCTTCAAGAGAATTTCAACAATTTTGAGAGGGATTTGAAAAGTTTCAATGGGAATGGGAAGAATTGGGACAAAAATTGGAAAATTTTTAAGGGACTTTGAAAAAATTTCAACTGGAATTTTAGCCATTTTTTGACGTGAAATTGTAAACATGTGGACATGGATTTTGAAAATTCTAGAGAGAATTTTAAAAGCTTCAACAGAATTTCAACAATTTTGAGAGGGATTTGAAAAGTTTCAATGGGAATGGGAAGAATTGGGACAAAAATTGGAAAATTTTTAAGGGACTTTGAAAAAATTGCAACTGGAATTTTAGCCATTTTTTGACGTGAAATTGTAAACATGTGGCCATGGATTTTGAAAATTCTAGAGAGAATTTTAAAAGCTTCAACAGAATTTCAACAATTTTGAGAGGGATTTGAAAAGTTTCAATGGGAATGGGAAGAATTGGGACAAAAATTGGAAAATTTTTAAGGGACTTTGAAAAAATTGCAACTGGAATTTTAGCCATTTTTTGACGTGAAATTGTAAACATGTGGACATGGATGTTTAAAATTCTAGAGAGAATTTTAAAGCTTCAAGAGAATTTCAACAATTTTGAGAGGGATTTGAAAAGTTTCAATGGGAATGGGAAGAATTGGGACAAAAATTGGAAAATTTTTAAGGGACTTTGAAAAAATTTCAACTGGCATTTTAGCCATTTTTTGACGTGAAATTGTAAACATGTGGACATGGATTTTGAAAATTCTAGAGAGAATTTTAAAAGCTTCAAGAGAATTTCAACAATTTTGAGAGGGATTTGAAAAGTTTCAATGGGAATGGGAAGAATTGGGACAAAAATTGGAAAATTTTTCAGGGACTTTGAAAAAATTTCAACTGGAATTTTAGCAATTTTTTGACGTGAAATTGTAAACATGTGGACATGGATTTTGAAAATTCTAGAGAGAATTTTAAAAGCTTCAACAGAATTTCAACAATTTTGAGAGGGATTTGAAAAGTTTCAATGGGAATGGGAAGAATTGGGACAAAAATTGGAAAATTTTTCAGGGACTTTGAAAAAATTTCAACTGGCATTTTAGCCATTTTTTGACGTGAAATTGTAAACATGTGGCCATGGATTTTGAAAATTCTAGAGAGAATTTTAAAAGCTTCAACAGAATTTCAACAATTTTGAGAGGGATTTGAAAAGTTTCAATGGGAATGGGAAGAATTGGGACAAAAATTGGAAAATTTTTCAGGGACTTTGAAAAAATTTCAACTGGAATTTTAGCCATTTTTTGACGTGAAATTGTAAACATGTGGACATGGATTTTGAAAATTCTAGAGAGAATTTTTAAAGCTTCAACAGAATTTCAACAATTTTGAGAGGGATTTGAAAAGTTTCAATGGGAATGGGAAGAATTGGGACAAAAATTGAAAATTTTTCAGGGACTTTGAAAAAACTTCAACTGGAATTTTAGCCATTTTTTGACGTGAAATTGTAAACATGTGGCCATGGATTTTGAAAATTCTAGAGAGAATTTTAAAAGCTTCAAGAGAATTTCAACAATTTTGAGAGGGATTTGAAAAGTTTCAATGGGAATGGGAAGAATTGGGACAAAAATTGGAAAATTTTTAAGGGACTTTGAAAAAATTTCAACTGGAATTTTAGCCATTTTTTGACGTGAAATTGTAAACATGTGGACATGGATTTTGAAAATTCTAGAGAGAATTTTAAAAGCTTCAACAGAATTTCAACAATTTTGAGAGGGATTTGAAAAGTTTCATTGGGAATGGGAAGAATTGGGACAAAAATTGGAAAATTTTTCAGGGACTTTGAAAAAATTTCAACTGGCATTTTAGCCATTTTTTGACGTGAAATTGTAAGCATGTGGACATGGCTTTTGAAAATTCTAGAGAGAATTTTAAAAGCTTCAAGAGAATTTCAACAATTTTGAGAGGGATTTGAAAAGTTTCAATGGGAATGGGAAGAATTGGGACAAAAATTGGAAAATTTTTCAGGGACTTTGAAAAAATTTCAACTGGAATTTTAGCCATTTTTTGACGTGAAATTGTAAACATGTGGACATGGATTTTGAAAATTCTAGAGAGAATTTTAAAAGCTTCAACAGAATTTCAACAATTTTGAGAGGGATTTGAAAAGTTTCAATGGGAATGGGAAGAATTGGGACAAAAATTGGAAAATTTTTAAGGGACTTTGAAAAAATTTCAACTGGAATTTTAGCCATTTTTTGACGTGAAATTGTAAACATGTGGCCATGGATTTTGAAAATTCTAGAGAGAATTTTAAAAGCTTCAACAGAATTTCCACAATTTTGAGAGGGATTTGAAAAGTTTCAATGGGAATGGGAAGAATTGGGACAAAAATTGGAAAATTTTTAAGGGACTTTGAAAAAATTGCAACTGGAATTTTAGCCATTTTTTGACGTGAAATTGTAAACATGTGGACATGGATGTTTAAAATTCTAGAGAGAATTTTAAAAGCTTCAACAGAATTTCAACAATTTTGAGAGGGATTTGAAAAGTTTCAATGGGAATGGGAAGAATTGGGACAAAAATTGGAAAATTTTTAAGGGACTTTGAAAAAATTTCAACTGGAATTTTAGCCATTTTTTGACGTGAAATTGTAAACATGTGGACATGGATTTTGAAAATTCTAGAGAGAATTTTAAAAGCTTCAACAGAATTTCAACAATTTTGAGAGGGATTTGAAAAGTTTCAATGGGAATGGGAAGAATTGGGACAAAAATTGGAAAATTTTTCAGGGACTTTGAAAAAATTTCAACTGGCATTTTAGCCATTTTTTGACGTGAAATTGTAAGCATGTGGACATGGATTTTGAAAATTCTAGAGAGAATTTTAAAAGCTTCAAGAGAATTTCAACAATTTTGAGAGGGATTTGAAAAGTTTCAATGGGAATGGGAAGAATTGGGACAAAATTGGAAAATTTTTAAGGGACTTTGAAAAAATTGCAACTGGAATTTTAGCCATTTTTTGACGTGAAATTGTAAACATGTGGACATGGATTTTGAAAATTCTAGAGAGAATTTTAAAAGCTTCAACAGAATTTCAACAATTTTGAGAGGGATTTGAAAAGTTTCAATGGGAATGGGAAGAATTGGGACAAAAATTGGAAAATTTTTAAGGGACTTTGAAAAAATTTCTACTGGAATTTTAGCCATTTTTTGACGTGAAATTGTAAACATGTGGACATGGATTTTGAAAATTCTAGAGAGAATTTTAAAAGCTTCAACAGAATTTCCACAATTTTGAGAGGGATTTGAAAAGTTTCAATGGGAATGGGAAGAATTGGGACAAAAATTGGAAAATTTTTAAGGGACTTTGAAAAAATTGCAACTGGAATTTTAGCCATTTTTTGACGTGAAATTGTAAACATGTGGACATGGATGTTTAAAATTCTAGAGAGAATTTTAAAAGCTTCAACAGAATTTCAACAATTTTGAGAGGGATTTGAAAAGTTTCAATGGGAATGGGAAGAATTGGGACAAAAATTGGAAAATTTTTAAGGGACTTTGAAAAATTTCAACTGGAATTTTAGCCATTTTTTGACGTGAAATTGTAAACATGTGGACATGGATTTTGAAAATTCTAGAGAGAATTTTAAAAGCTTCAAGAGAATTTCAACAATTTTGAGAGGGATTTGAAAAGTTTCAATGGGAATGGGAAGAATTGGGACAAAAATTGGAAAATTTTTCAGGGACTTTGAAAAAATTTCAACTGGAATTTTAGCAATTTTTTTATGTGAAATTGTAAACATGTGGACATGGATTTTGAAAATTCTAGAGAGAATTTTAAAAGCTTCAAGAGATTTTCAACAATTTTGAGAGGGATTTGAAAAGTTTCAATGGGAATGGGAAGAATTGGGACAAAAATTGGAAAATTTTTCAGAGACTTTGAAAAAATTTCAACTGGAATTTTAGCCATTTTTTGACGTGAAATTGTAAACATGTGGACATGGATTTTGAAAATTCTGGAGAGAATTTTAAAAGCTTCAAGAGAATTTCAACAATTTTGAGAGGGATTTGAAAAGTTTCAATGGGAATGGGAAGAATTGGGACAAAAATTGGAAAATTTTTCAGGGACTTTGAAAAAATTTCAACTGGAATTTTAGCCATTTTTTGACGTGAAATTGTAAACATGTGGACATGGATTTTGAAAATTCTAGAGAGAATTTTAAAAGCTTCAACAGAATTTCAACAATTTTGAGAGGGATTTGAAAAGTTTCAATGGGAATGGGAAGAATTGGGACAAAAATTGGAAAATTTTTCAGGGACTTTGAAAAAATTTCAACTGGCATTTTAGCCATTTTTTGACGTGAAATTGTAAGCATGTGGACATGGATTTTGAAAATTCTAGAGAGAATTTTAAAAGCTTCAAGAGAATTTCAACAATTTTGAGAGGGATTTGAAAAGTTTCAATGGGAATGGGAAGAATTGGGACAAAAATTGGAAAATTTTTCAGGGACTTTGAAAAAATTTCAACTGGAATTTTAGCCATTTTTTGACGTGAAATTGTAAACATGTGGACATGGATTTTGAAAATTCTAGAGAGAATTTTAAAAGCTTCAAGAGAATTTCAACAATTTTGAGAGGGATTTGAAAAGTTTCAATGGGAATGGGAAGAATTGGGACAAAAATTGGAAAATTTTTAAGGGACTTTGAAAAAATTTCAACTGGAATTTTAGCCATTTTTTGACGTGAAATTGTAAACATGTGGACATGGATTTTGAAAATTCTAGAGAGAATTTTAAAAGCTTCAACAGAATTTCAACAATTTTGAGAGGGATTTGAAAAGTTTCAATGGGAATGGAAGAATTGGGACAAAAATAGGAAAATTTTTAAGGGACTTTGAAAAAATTGCAACTGGAATTTTAGCCATTTTTTGACGTGAAATTGTAAACATGTGGACATGGATGTTTAAAATTCTAGAGAGAATTTTAAAAGCTTCAACAGAATTTCAACAATTTTGAGAGGGATTTGAAAAGTTTCAATGGGAATGGGAAGAATTGGGACAAAAATTGGAAAATTTTTAAGGGACTTTGAAAAAATTTCAACTGGAATTTTAGCCATTTTTTGACGTGAAATTGTAAACATGTGGACATGGATTTTGAAAATTCTAGAGAGAATTTTAAAAGCTTCAAGAGAATTTCAACAATTTTGAGAGGGATTTGAAAAGTTTCAATGGGAATGGGAAGAATTGGGACAAAAATTGGAAAATTTTTCAGGGACTTTGAAAAAATTTCAACTGGAATTTTAGCATTTTTTGACGTGAAATTGTAAACATGTGGACATGGATTTTGAAAATTCTAGAGAGAATTTTAAAAGCTTCAACAGAATTTCAACAATTTTGAGAGGGATTTGAAAAGTTTCCATGGGAATGGGAAGAATTGGGACAAAAATTGGAAAATTTTTAAGGGACTTTGAAAAAATTTCAACTGGAATTTTAGCAATTTTTTTATGTGAAATTGTAAACATGTGGACATGGATTTTGAAAATTCTAGAGAGAATTTTAAAAGCTTCAAGAGATTTTCAACAATTTTGAGTGGGATTTGAAAAGTTTCAATGGGAATGGGAAGAATTGGGACAAAAATTGGAAAATTTTTCAGAGACTTTGAAAAAATTTCAACTGGAATTTTAGCCATTTTTTGACGTGAAATTGTAAACATGTGGACATGGATTTTGAAAATTCTAGAGAGAATTTTAAAAGCTTCAACAGAATTTCAACAATTTTGAGAGGGATTTGAAAAGTTTCAATGGGAATGGGAAGAATTGGGACAAAAATTGGAAAATTTTTCAGGGACTTTGAAAAAATTTCAACTGGAATTTTAGCCATTTTTTGACGTGAAATTGTAAACATGTGGACATGGATTTTGAAAATTCTAGAGAGAATTTTAAAAGCTTCAACAGAATTTCCACAATTTTGAGAGGGATTTGAAAAGATTCAATGGGAATGGGAAGAATTGGGACAAAAATTGGAAAATTTTTAAGGGACTTTGAAAAAATTTCAACTGGAATTTTAGCAATTTTTTGACGTGAAATTGTAAACATGTTGAAGTGGATTTTGAAAATTCTAGAGAGAATTTTAAAAGCTTCAACAGAATTTCAACAATTTTGAGAGGGATTTGAAAAGTTTCAATGGGAATGGGAAGAATTGGGACAAAAATTGGAAAATTTTTAAGGGACTTTGAAAAAATTTCAACTGGCATTTTAGCCATTTTTTGACGTGAAATTGTAAACATGTGGACATGGATTTTGAAAATTCTAGAGAGAATTTTAAAAGCTTCAACAGAATTTCAACAATTTTGAGAGGGATTTGAAAAGTTTCAATGGGAATGGGAAGAATTGGGACAAAAATTGGAAAATTTTTAAGGGACTTTGAAAAAATTTCAACTGGAATTTTAGCAATTTTTTGACATGAAATTGTAAACATGTGGACATGGATTTTGAAAATTCTAGAGAGAATTTTAAAAGCTTCAAGAGAATTTCAACAATTTTGAGAGGGATTTGAAAAGTTTCAATGGGAATGGGAAGAATTGGGACAAAAATTGGAAAATTTTTCAGGGACTTTGAAAAAATTTCAACTGGAATTTTAGCATTTTTTTTACGTGAAATTGTAAACATGTGGACATGGATTTTGAAAATTCTAGAGAGAATTTTAAAAGCTTCAACAGAATTTCAACAATTTTGAGAGGGATTTGAAAAGTTTCAATGGGAATGGGAAGAATTGAGACAAAAATTGGAAAATTTTTAAGGGACTTTGAAAAAATTTCAACTGGAATTTTAGCCATTTTTTGACGTGAAATTGTAAACATGTGGACATGGATTTTGAAAATTCTAGAGAGAATTTTAAAAGCTTCAAGAGATTTTCAACAATTTTGAGTGGGATTTGAAAAGTTTCAATGGGAATGGGAAGAATTGGGACAAAAATTGGAAAATTTTTCAGAGACTTTGAAAAAATTTCAACTGGAATTTTAGCCATTTTTTGACGTGAAATTGTAAACATGTGGACATGGATTTTGAAAATTCTAGAGAGAATTTTAAAAGCTTCAACAGAATTTCAACAATTTTGAGAGGGATTTGAAAAGTTTCAATGGGAATGGGAAGAATTGGGACAAAAATTGGAAAATTTTTCAGGGACTTTGAAAAAATTTCAACTGGAATTTTAGCCATTTTTTGACGTGAAATTGTAAACATGTGGACATGGATTTTGAAAATTCTAGAGAGAATTTTAAAAGCTTCAACAGAATTTCCACAATTTTGAGAGGGATTTGAAAAGATTCAATGGGAATGGGAAGAATTGGGACAAAAATTGGAAAATTTTTAAGGGACTTTGAAAAAATTTCAACTGGAATTTTAGCAATTTTTTGACGTGAAATTGTAAACATGTTGAAGTGGATTTTGAAAATTCTAGAGAGAATTTTAAAAGCTTCAACAGAATTTCAACAATTTTGAGAGGGATTTGAAAAGTTTCAATGGGAATGGGAAGAATTGGGACAAAAATTGGAAAATTTTTCAGGGACTTTGAAAAAATTTCAACTGGCATTTTAGCCATTTTTTGACGTGAAATTGTAAACATGTGGACATGGATTTTGAAAATTCTAGAGAGAATTTTAAAAGCTTCAAGAGAATTTCAACAATTTTGAGAGGGATTTGAAAAGTTTCAATGGGAATGGGAAGAATTGGGACAAAAATTGGAAAATTTTTAAGGGACTTTGAAAAAATTTCAACTGGAATTTTAGCCATTTTTTTATGTGAAATTGTAAACATGTGGACATGGATTTTGAAAATTCTAGAGAGAATTTTAAAAGCTTCAAGAGAATTTCAACAATTTTGAGAGGGATTTGAAAAGTTTCAATGGGAATGGGAAGAATTGGGACAAAAATTGGAAAATTTTTCAGGGACTTTGAAAAAATTTCAACTGGAATTTTAGCATTTTTTTTACGTGAAATTGTAAACATGTGGACATGGATTTTGAAAATTCTAGAGAGAATTTTAAAAGCTTCAACAGAATTTCAACAATTTTGAGAGGGATTTGAAAAGTTTCAATGGGAATGGGAAGAATTGGGACAAAAATTGGAAAATTTTTAAGGGACTTTGAAAAAATTTCAACTGGAATTTTAGCAATTTTTTTATGTGAAATTGTAAACATGTGGACATGGATTTTGAAAATTCTAGAGAGAATTTTAAAAGCTTCAAGAGAATTTCAACAATTTTGAGAGGGATTTGAAAAGTTTCAATGGGAATGGGAAGAATTGGGACAAAAATTGGAAAATTTTTCAGGGACTTTGAAAAAATTTCAACTGGAATTTTAGCCATTTTTTGACGTGAAATTGTAAACATGTGGACATGGATTTTGAAAATTCTAGAGAGAATTTTAAAAGCTTCAACAGAATTTCCACAATTTTGAGAGGGATTTGAAAAGATTCAATGGGAATGGGAAGAATTTGACAAAAATTGGAAAATTTTTAAGGGACTTTGAAAAAATTTCAACTGGAATTTTAGCAATTTTTTGACGTGAAATTGTAAACATGTTGAAGTGGATTTTGAAAATTCTAGAGAGAATTTTAAAAGCTTCAACAGAATTTCAACAATTTTGAGAGGGATTTGAAAAGTTTCAATGGGAATGGGAAGAATTGGGACAAAAATTGGAAAATTTTTAAGGGACTTTGAAAAAATTTCAACTGGAATTTTAGCCATTTTTTGACGTGAAATTGTAAACATGTGGACATGGATTTTGAAAATTCTAGAGAGAATTTTAAAAGCTTCAACAGAATTTCAACAATTTTGAGAGGGATTTGAAAAGTTTCAATGGGAATGGGAAGAATTGGGACAAAAATTGGAAAATTTTTAAGGGACTTTGAAAAAATTTCAACTGGAATTTTAGCAATTTTTTTATGTGAAATTGTAAACATGTGGACATGGATTTTGAAAATTCTAGAGAGAATTTTAAAAGCTTCAAGAGAATTTCAACAATTTTGAGAGGGATTTGAAAAGTTTCAATGGGAATGGGAAGAATTGGGACAAAAATTGGAAAATTTTTCAGGGACTTTGAAAAAATTTCAACTGGAATTTTAGCATTTTTTTTACGTGAAATTGTAAACCTGTGGACATGGATTTTGAAAATTCTAGAGAGAATTTTAAAAGCTTCAACAGAATTTCAACAATTTTGAGAGGGATTTGAAAAGTTTCAATGGGAATGGGAAGAATTGGGACAAAAATTGGAAAATTTTTAAGGGACTTTGAAAAAATTTCAACTGGAATTTTAGCAATTTTTTTATGTGAAATTGTAAACATGTGGACATGGATTTTGAAAATTCTAGAGAGAATTTTAAAAGCTTCAAGAGAATTTCAACAATTTTGAGAGGGATTTGAAAAGTTTCAATGGGAATGGGAAGAATTGGGGCAAAAATTGGAAAATTTTTCAGAGACTTTGAAAAAATTTCAACTGGAATTTTAGCCATTTTTTGACGTGAAATTGTAAACATGTGGACATGGATTTTGAAAATTCTAGAGAGAATTTTAAAAGCTTCAACAGAATTTCAACAATTTTGAGAGGGATTTGAAAAGTTTCAATGGGAATGGGAAGAATTGGGACAAAAATTGGAAAATTTTTAAGGGACTTTGAAAAAATTTCAACTGGAATTTTAGCAATTTTTTGACGTGAAATTGTAAACATGATGAAGTGGATTTTGAAAATTCTAGAGAGAATTTTAAAAGCTTCAACAGAATTTCAACAATTTTGGGAGGGATTTGAAAAGTTTCATTGGGAATGGGAAGAATTGGGACAAAAATTGGAAAATTTTTAAGGGACTTTGAAAAAATTTCAACTGGAATTTTAGCCATTTTTTGACGTGAAATTGTAAACATGTGGACATGGATTTTGAAAATTCTAGAGAGAATTTTAAAAGCTTCAACAGAATTTCAACAATTTTGAGAGGGATTTGAAAAGTTTCAATGGGAATGGGAAGAATTGGGACAAAAATTGGAAAATTTTTCAGGGACTTTGAAAAAATTTCAACTGGAATTTTAGCCATTTTTTGACGTGAAATTGTAAGCATGTGGACATGGATTTTGAAAATTCTAGAGAGAATTTTAAAAGCTTCAAGAGAATTTCAACAATTTTGAGAGGGATTTGAAAAGTTTCAATGGGAATGGGAAGAATTGGGACAAAAATTGGAAAATTTTTAAGGGACTTTGAAAAAATTTCAACTGGAATTTTAGCCATTTTTTGACGTGAAATTGTAAACATGTGGACATGGATTTGAAAATTCTAGAGAGAATTTTAAAAGCTTCAACAGAATTTCCACAATTTTGAGAGGGATTTGAAAAGTTTCAATGGGAATGGGAAGAATTGGGACAAAAATTGGAAAATTTTTAAGGGACTTTGAAAAAATTTCAACTGGAATTTTAGCCATTTTTTGACGTGAAATTGTAAACATGTGGACATGGATTTTGAAAATTCTAGAGAGAATTTTAAAAGCTTCAACAGAATTTCCACAATTTTGAGAGGGATTTGAAAAGTTTCAATGGGAATGGGAAGAATTGGGACAAAAATTGGAAAATTTTTAAGGGACTTTGAAAAAATTGCAACTGGAATTTTAGCCATTTTTTGACGTGAAATTGTAAACATGTGGACATGGATTTTGAAAATTCTAGAGAGAATTTTAAAAGCTTCAACAGAATTTCAACAATTTTGAGAGGGATTTGAAAAGTTTCAATGGGAATGGGAAGAATTGGGACAAAAATTGGAAAATTTTTCAGGGACTTTGAAAAAATTTCAACTGGAATTTTAGCCATTTTTTGACGTGAAATTGTAAACATGTGGACATGGATTTTGAAAATTCTAGAGAGAATTTTAAAAGCTTCAAGAGAATTTCAACAATTTTGAGAGGGATTTGAAAAGTTTCAATGGGAATGGGAAGAATTGGGACAAAAATTGGAAAATTTTTCAGGGACTTTGAAAAAATTTCAACTGGAATTTTAGCCATTTTTTTTACGTGAAATTGTAAACATGTGGACATGGATTTTTAAAATTCTAGAGAGAATTTTAAAAGTTTCAACAGAATTTCAACAATTTTGAGAGGGATTTGAAAAGTTTCAATGGGAATGGGAAGAATTGGGACAAAAATTGGAAAATTTTTAAGGGACTTTGAAAAAATTTCAACTGGAATTTTAGCAATTTTTTTATGTGAAATTGTAAACATGTGGACATGGATTTTGAAAATTCTAGAGAGAATTTTAAAAGCTTCAAGAGATTTTCAACAATTTTGAGAGGGATTTGAAAAGTTTCAATGGGAATGGGAAGAATTGGGGCAAAAATTTGAAAATTTTTCAGAGACTTTGAAAAAATTTCAACTGGAATTTTAGCCATTTTTTGACGTGAAATTGTAAACATGTGGACATGGATTTTGAAAATTCTGGGGAGAATTTTAAAAGCCTCAACAGAATTTCAACAATTTTGAGAGGGATTTGAAAAGTTTCAATGGGAATGGGAAGAATTGGGACAAAAATTGGAAAATTTTTAAGGGACTTTGAAAAAATTTCAACTGGAATTTTAGCCATTTTTTGACGTGAAATTGTAAACATGTGGACATGGATTTTGAAAATTCTAGAGAGAATTTTAAAAGCTTCAACAGAATTTCCACAATTTTGAGAGGGATTTGAAAAGATTCAATGGGAATGGGAAGAATTGGGACAAAAATTGGAAAATTTTTCAGGGACTTTGAAAAAATTTCAACTGGAATTTTAGCAATTTTTTGACGTGAAATTGTAAACATGTTGAAGTGGATTTTGAAAATTCTAGAGAGAATTTTAAAAGCTTCAACAGAATTTCAACAATTTTGAGAGGGATTTGAAAAGTTTCAATGGGAATGGGAAGAATTGGGACAAAAATTGGAAAATTTTTAAGGGACTTTGAAAAAATTTCAACTGGAATTTTAGCCATTTTTTGACGTGAAATTGTAAACATGTGGACATGGATGTTTAAAATTCTAGAGAGAATTTTAAAAGCTTCAACAGAATTTCAACAATTTTGAGAGGGATTTGAAAAGTTTCAATGGGAATGGGAAGAATTGGGACAAAAATTGGAAAATTTTTAAGGGACTTTGAAAAAATTTCAACTGGAATTTTAGCAATTTTTTGACATGAAATTGTAAACATGTGGACATGGATTTTGAAAATTCTAGAGAGAATTTTAAAAGCTTCAAGAGAATTTCAACAATTTTGAGAGGGATTTGAAAAGTTTCAATGGGAATGGGAAGAATTGGGACAAAAATTGGAAAATTTTTAAGGGACTTTGAAAAAATTTCAACTGGAATTTTAGCCATTTTTTGACGTGAAATTGTAAACATGTGGACATGGATTTTGAAAATTCTAGAGAGAATTTTAAAAGCTTCAACAGAATTTCAACAATTTTGAGAGGGATTTGAAAAGTTTCAATGGGAATGGGAAGAATTGGGACAAAAATTGGAAAATTTTTAAGGGACTTTGAAAAAATTTCAACTGGAATTTTAGCAATTTTTTTATGTGAAATTGTAAACATGTGGACATGGATTTTGAAAATTCTAGAGAGAATTTTAAAAGCTTCAAGAGAATTTCAACAATTTTGAGAGGGATTTGAAAAGTTTCAATGGGAATGGGAAGAATTGGGACGAAAATT
>NW_028116474.1:0-37500 GCF_964273445.1 Streptopelia decaocto | reverse complement strand
TTGGGTGCGTGGCCATTACAGCGTTTCTCGCCCGAGGGCGAACCTTAAACGGACTCTCGGTTCCTGCGTGCATTTCACCACGCGGCAGAACCGACTCCTCGCCCTTACGACTCTTTTACGTCGTTTCGTCGCGAGTGACGGCCCAAATATCAAACACGCACCTTTACTACATATTGGAGGTATTACAATGATTACACATTTGAGGTAGTACAAATATAACACAACACAGAAAATCCAACTCATCTTTCTCACATCCCATTACAGAGGATAACATGCTCCTATCACAACCCTGTCCCTGTCCTCGGCCGTTTACTCACCCTGCTCCTGGACCGATCAAAAGCACCTTCCTGGGACCTTTCCCTAAACAGGCCTCCTGACGAGGACCGACCCTGGCCACGATCCAGAATGGGTGTCGCCAGAAAGGCCGTTCCTGGCAGCCTCGATGATAACCATGCCTCTGAAACCACCATCCCAGACTGACCTGAATCTGAACATTGTCAGGTAACGTGACCGCACCGAGCGGTGTGGACCTGGGATAGAACAGGCTCCTGAGGGCAGTGGATAGACACGTGGGGAGGGAATCCCCTGGCTGGGGTTTTTGTTATCTATTTTAATTTTTCTTTTTTTTTCCTTTTCAGGTAAATTAAAAAAACCTACAACCCAAAAACACAATCATACCAGATCACACAGCCAAACCGCACCGCTCGCTCGGATACCGAACCCACCGTGCGCTCGCTCTGCAGCCGTTCTCCCGGCTCGTGCCCTCGCCCTACGTCTGCGTCGCCCCTTGGGAACGCCGTTCCCGGGAGCCTCTAAACGCTCCCTGCCTGCCAAAACCCCGGCCCGACGGGCGCCCGCGTCCGAACCTTGGCGACGAACGTCGCCTCGCGGAGCAGCCGGGACTGGGGAAAAAAAAACCCAGCCGGGGGAAAAAAAAAAAATCCCCCAGCTGGGTTTTTTTTATTCTATTTTAAGTTGAGCTGAAAGGTAAAAACCATTAACCTGCAAAGAAACAAATGCAGGACCAAAACACAATCATTCCAACTCACACAGCTAACCACACCGCTCCTACGCCTACCGACACCACCACACGCTCACACCGCAGCCGTTCTCTGCCTTCTCCCCGTGTGCCATGACCCCTTCTCCCCGTGGCCCCTCGGGAACGCCGTTCCCGGGAGCCTCGAAAATGACCCTGCCTGCCAAAACCCCGGCCCGACAGGCGCTCGCGTCCGAACCTTGGCGACAAACGTCGCCTCGCGGAGCGGCCGGGACCGGGGAAAAAAAAACCCAGCCGGGGGGAAAAAAAAAAAATCCCCCAGCTGGGGTTTTTTTATTCTATTTTAAAGTTTAAATTGAGCTGAAAAGAAAACAACATTAACCTGCAACGACAAAAACCCACAACCCCAAAACACAATCGTACCAGATCACACAGCCAAACCGCACCGCTCACTCAGACACCTAACCCACCACGTGCTCTCCCGGCAGCCGTTCTCCCGGCCCGTGCCCTCACCCTGCGTCTGCGTCGCCCCTCGGGAACGCCGTTCCCGGGAGCCTCTAAACGCTCCCTGCCTGCCAAAACCCTGGCCCGACGGGCGCCCACGTCCGAACCTTGGTGACAAACGTCACCTCGCGGAGCGGCCGGGACCGGGGAAAAAAAAACCCAGCCGGGGGAAAAAAAAAAAAATCCCCCAGCTGGGGTTTTTTTATTCTATTTTAAAGTTTAAATTGAGCTGAAAGGGAAAAACCATTAACCTGCCAGAACAAATAACTACATCCCCAAAACACAATATTACCACATCACACAACATTAACGCACCACTCATTCGCCTACAAACACCACCGCACCCATTCTCTGCCCTTCTCCCCCTGGGCCTTCCCCCGTCTCCACGTCGCCCCTCAGAAACGCCGTTCCTAGCGCCCTCTAAACTTGCCCCGCCTGGCTAAACCCCGGTCCCGGCCGGACACGAGTCCGTACGTTGGGGATTAACGTCACCTCGCGGAGCCGCCGGGACCGGAGGAAAAAACCTGGACAGGGGGTAAAACCCTCCAGCTGGGGCTATTTCTATTCTTTACCTTTGGAATTTACCTGAAAAGGAAAAAAATTTGAACGGCCAAGGAAAAAAAAACCTAAAACCCCGAGCTACATTCACTCGAGGTTTCACGCTATCCCGACGTGCTGCGCGTCATCTACCGCACTGACCCTTTTAAGTACCTGTCTCGAGCTAATTGTCAGGAAAGGAAAACAGTTTGCACTTAATTCCCTTGCCATCCTTCATATAGTTCTTGACCACGGTGACCTGTTCTTCCACGGCTTCCCGATCGTGACGTCATGGAAAGTGATGCCGAGGGACGCTATTGCTTGCTAAGTGGACAAAATATGCCAATCAAAATCAGCTGGAACTTGATGCGGAGTGATTTCTACGTGGACAGGAGATGCCAAAGGCTACAGGGAGGCCTTTCCGTTGAGTCGTGAGGTTCAGAATGGACCCCCTTGCTTTCTAAACTCCTCCAAGAGGGGAGTCTAGGTGCGGCTGGATCCGAACTCAGCCCCGCGCCGGATCTACGGTTTGGCTCCTGGACTCACGGGGGATAGGGGAAACACCTAAGATATATTTACCTAAGGCCAAAGGATTGTACGTGTACACCTCATTCCTTATATCGCTCAGCCTGAATTTCAGGATTGCATCGCTCTACACCTCGACGTCCCTACCTCCCTTCCGGGGGCGTGGGGACGGGTGGGTTGGGGTCTAAATCCTTGATCTATTGGGGCAAACTCTCAGGCAAAAACCATGTAAATAACTAACCAAACAGAACAGTACAGCGGCAAGGCTGACTGGAGCTGCTGCTTCTGCTAAAGTCCCAGCCAAGCATAGAAATCCCTGGGTATTGATACCCTTACAAACTATTCACCCACCCCTCTACACTGTGATTCGGGCCAATAGCGATAGCTGAGTCTGTGGTCTTCTTGCTTCTTGGTGGATCCTTTGCGCTGACCTCGGACCGGACTTGGCTCCGCGCAGCTGTAGATTTTGTTTACGGTCCGTAGGAGCTCCTTTCCGGCCTTGAATGTGGCGTTTTCCTGAAAGAAGCCTATTTCTTCAAAAAGGTGTAAAGCGGGCCTTATCTCATGGGTGTTGATCGGAGTCTGTAGCTGCTTTCGTTAAGATCAAAAAAGGCTATAACTGAGTGTTACATAGCCTAACAAAATGCCTTTTTGTAAGTAAGTGACTCATATTGACAATGTGATCACCTGCAAGGAAAAGAAAATAAAAGATTTCATTAAAACACGCTTCATCTCTGATAAAACAGCACACTACAGAAAACACTAGTGAACAATGATCTTAGTAACAACTGCAAAACACCACTAAAAGGACTATGGACTCCCCTGCCCACAGCTACTCCATCCCACATGACTGCACAACCTCTGCCTATGCAATTTAACACCTCATCAGATTAACTGGGGACTCCCAGACCTCCGCCCACCCGCCCCTGACTCCACGTGTCCGGGCAGAGCAGCTCCAGCCAAACATGCACCCGCGCAGACAGACGCTGCACAGCATGTTATAGACCGCACGATGGCAACGGCACCGACAACTCCCAACAATGAGAACGACGCGAAACCAGACACGGATCGATCAAAATAACCTGCGGGGAGGCAGTAGCATAGCAAGGAGCCTCCACTGTGACCCCAGAAAACAAAGGAGCCGAAAGTCAGGGCCCCTTATGAGACGGCAGCACTGAACGACAAGAACGACTCCAAACCAGAGACTGCATCAATCAAAACAACCTGCAGGGAGGCAGCGGTGAGGCGAGGAGCCTCTACTGCAACCCCAGAAAAACATAAGAGCCGAACATCACGGCCCCTTATGAGACGGCAGCGCGGGTGCAAACACACACAGAGACGGCAGCGCGGGCGCAAACACACACAGAGACGGCAGCGCGGGCGCAAACACACACAGAGACGGCAGCGCGGGCGCAAACACACACAGAGACGGCGGCACAGCTTAAAAACTTCAAGATGCTGGGAAGAAGTGCCAGTCCCTGAGACTGGATGGGTAGACAGCAGAGCTGCCGACGCAGCCCTCAGCAACACCAACTGACCAGAAACATCCAAAAACGCAATGACCTGCCACGCTTTCAGCTGCTGATATGGGAAAACCAGCACCCAATTGGCGCTACGCCAATCAGCACCGGCGTTCCAGATCCCCGGACGACACCCGAGGTGCCTTTCGTGTCCCTTGAACACAATAAAATCCCAGGATCGTCTGACAGGCACAAGGCAGGCGTCCCGAACTACACCACAACGCAGACACTGGCTGGAGCTGCCCTGCCCGGCACACACTGGCGTCGCACTGTGAAATGCCCCGGACCCTTCACCTGCCCAAAGGGGACTGTTCCTGGATGGCCCTTGCCCCGAACAGAACTTTACCCCCCTCCCTGCGGTTCCCAGCCCCTTCCCAGCCCCCCAGCCTCCACTTAGCTTTCAGAGGGCCAAGAGACTGAATCCATCTTCAACAGATGAAAACACCATGTGCGCCAACAGGGATACTCCAACATCGCCGGCTTCCTCCTCAACACCTACAGCAACACGAGAAAACAAGCTCACTAAGCAGAGCGAACACACAGTATAAAGGCACAAGGCACATCTTCCCACTGACACCACGCAACAACCCACCTGCTTACGGCGCACGGCTCGCCTCCTCCGTCGCTCCAGATGCTCATCAACAGCTTGACCATTCCACAAGTCTGCTTTCTGTTTAGGAATCCCACCAAAAGCTCTAATTGAGTCTCTAAAACACTGGGGAAGGGACAGTCCGCTCCCCTGCCCACGGCTACTCCATCCCAGATGACTGCACCACCTTTGCCTGCGCAGTTTAACACGTCAACAGATCAACCGTGCACCCCTAGAGCTCCGTCCACCCACCCCTGACTCCACGCCTCCGGGCAGAGCAGCTCCAGCCAAATGCGCACGTGCGCAGACAGACGTACCTCAGAACGTTATCGACAACACATCAACAGCACCAAAAACGCTCTATAACAACAACGACTCCAAACCAGAGACTGCATTGACCAAAAGAACCTGCAGGGAGGCAGTGATGAGGCGAGGAGCCTCTACTGCAACCCCAGAAAAAAATAAGAGCCGAACGGCACGGCCCCTTATGAGACGGCGGTGCTGGCGCAAACACACAGAGACGGCGGCGCTGGCGTAAACACACAGAGACGGCGGCGCTGGCGCAAACACACGAGGCTGCTGCAAGACTAAGAACTTCTTCCCAGCATCTTGAAGTGCCAGTCCCTTGGACTGGATGGGTAGAGAGCAGAGCTGCTGATGAGGCAGCCCAGAACAAGACCATAAATCACAACTGACCGGAAACATCCGAAATGCAAACACCATCCACACTTTTGGCTGATGACACAAGAGTCCAGGACCCAATTGGCACCAAGTCGATTGGAACTGGCATTCCACATCCTGGGATGGCACCTGAGAGGCACGTTGTGCCCCTTGAGCACAACGAGACCCCAGGATCGTCTGACAGGCGCAAGGCAGGCTTCCCGAACTACACAACGCAGACACAGGCTGGAGCTGCCCTGCCCGGCACACGCTGGCATCGCACTGTAAAGTTCCCTGGACCCTTCACCTACCCAAAGGGGACTGTTCCTGGACGGCCCTTTCCCTTACCAGAACTTTACCCCCATCCCTGTGATTCCCAGCCCCTTCCCAGCCCCCCAGCCTCCACTTAGCTTTCAGAGGGCCAAGGGACCAAATCCGTCTTCAACAGATGAAAACGCCACGTGCGTGAACGGCCGTCTTCCTGCATCACTGGGTTCCTCTTCAATGTCTACAGGAACAGCTAGGAAACAGAGAAACGACCAAGCTCAGCGAGAGCTACACGGCACAGCTTCCCTCTGGCGCCACACACCGACCCACCTGCTTACAGCGCACGGCTCGCCTCCTCCGTCACTCTTCCGGGCCAAGTTGTCCCTCTGCACCTGAAATCAAGGTATTCAACAAGTCACGCAGATGATCATCAACAGCTTGACCATCCCACAGGTCTGCTTTCTGTTTAGGAATCACACCAGAAGCTCTAATTGAGTCTCTAAAACACTGGGGAAGGGACAGTCCACTCCCCTGCCCACGGCTACTTCATCCCAGATGACTGCACAACCTTGGCCTGCGCAGTTTAACATGTCAACAGATCAACTGTGCACCCCTAGAGCTCCGTCCACCCACCCCTGACTCCACGCCTCCGGGCAGAGCAGCTCCAGCCAAATGTGCACGTGCACAGACAGACGCACCTCAGAACATTATAGACAACACATCAACAGCACCAAAAACGCTCTATAACAAGAACGACTCCAAACCAGAGACTGCATTGATCAAAAGAACCTGCAGGGAGGCAGCGGTGAGGCGAGGACTCTCCACTGCAACCCCAGAAAAAAATAAGAGCTGAACGGCACGGCCTCTTATGAGACGGCGGCGCTGGCGCAAACACACAGAGACGGCGGCGCTGGCGCAAACACACAGAGACGGCGGCGCTGGCGCAAACACACAGAGACGGCGGCGCTGGCGCAAACACACAGAGACGGCGGCGCTGGCGCAAACACACAAGGCTGCTGCAAGACTAAGAACTTCTTCCCAGCATCTTGAAGTGCCAGTCCCTTGGACTGGATGGGTAGAGAGCAGAGCTGCTGATGAGGCAGCCCAGAACAAGACCATAAATCACAACTGACCGGAAACATCCGAAATGCAAACACCATCCACACTTTTGGCTGATGACACAAGAGTCCAGGACCCAATTGGCACCAAGCCAATTGGCACTGGCATTCCAGATCCCAGGATGGCACCCGAGAGGCACGTTATGCCCCTTGAGCACAACGAGACCCCGGGATCTTCTGACAGGCGCAAGGCGGCTTCCCGAACTACACCACAACGCAGACACAGGCTGGAGCTGCCCTGCCCGGCACACGCTGGCGTCGCACTGTAAAGTTCCCTGGACCCTTCACCTACCCAAAGGGGACTGTTCCTGGACGGCCCTTTCCCTTACCAGAACTTTACCCCCATCCCTGTGATTCCCAGCCCCTTCCCAGCCCCCGTGCCTCCACTTAGCTTTCAGAGGGCCAAGGGACCAAATCCATCTTCAACAGAGAAAACGCCACGTGCGCAAACGGGGATCTTCCTGCATCACTGGGTTCCTCTTCAGCATCTGCAGGAACACCTAGGAAACAGAGAAACGACCAAGCTCAGCGAGAGCTACACGGCACAGCTTCCCTCTGGCACCACGCACCGACCCACCTGCTTATGGCGCACAGTTCGCCTCCTCCGTCGCTCTTCCAGGCCAAGTTGTCCCTCTGCACCTGAAATCAAGGTATTCAACAAGTCACCTAGATGATCATCAACAGCTTGACCATCCCACAGGTCTGCTTTCTGTTTAGGAATCCCACCAGAAGCTCTAATTGAGTCTCTAAAACACTGGGGAAGGGACAGTCCACTCCCCTGCCCACGGCTACTTCATCCCAGATGACTGCACAACCTTGGCCTGCGCAGTTTAACATGTCAACAGATCAACTGTGCACCCCTAGAGCTCCGTCCACCCACCCTGGACTCCACGCCTCCGGGCAGAGCAGCTCCAGCCAAAGGTGCACGTGCGCAGACAGACGCACCTCAGAACGTTATCCACAACACATCAACAGCACCAAAAACGCTCTATAACAACAATGACTCCAAACCAGAGACTGCATTGATCAAAAGAACCTGCAGGGAGGCAGCGGTGAGGCGAGGAGTCTCCACTGCAACCCCAGAAAAAAATAAGAGCCGAACGGCACGGCCCCTTATGAGACGGCAGCGCTGGCGCAAACACACAGAGACGGCGGCGCTGGCGCAAACACACAGAGACGGCGCAAATACGAGAAGCTGCTGCAAGAGTTAAAATCTTCAAGATGCTGGGAAGAAGTGCCAGTCCCTTAGACTGGATGGGTAGAGAGCAGAGCTGCTGTTGCAGCCCAGAACTACACCATAAAACACAACTGACCGGAAACGTTCAAGATGCAAGAACCGTGCACCCTTTCGGCTGCCGATACAAGAAAACCGGCAGCCGAATGGCGCTACCCCGATCGGCACCAGCTTTCCAGACCCTGGGATGGCACTTGAAATGACTTTCGTGCCCCTGGAGCGCAATGATACCCCGGGATCGTCTGACGGGCGCAAGGCGGCTTCCCGAACTACACGACAACAGACACGGGCTGGAGCTGCCCTGCCCGGCACACGCTGGCATGGCACTGTAAAGGTCCCTGACCCCATTTATCTGCCCAAAGGGGACTGCTCCTGGACTGCCCTTTTCTGTCTGAGAACTTTAAACCCTCCCTGCAATTCCCAGCCCCTTCCCAGCCCTCGTGCCTCCACTTAACTTTTAGGGGGCCAAGGGACCGGATCCATCTTCAGAGGAAAACGCGACGTGGGCTAACGGGGATCTTCCTGCAGTTGTCGCTTTCTCCATCATCACCTACAATAAGGAAAGCAAGGACATGTGTACGATTAGGCACCCAAATAATATTTATCGGTAGTAGCCTACGAGTCATTGCTCACCTTGGCTGAGTTCCGGGAGGTACATTTGAATGGTCTACCGGGGGCCTCTGCACGCTGCAAAGGTTCTGGAAACAAGACACTCTTCTAGGAGAAGAGATTATATTAACAGCTATTAATACAGCAATACAAACCAAAAAACAACGTTCCATCTCCATCGTGGTCAGGAATTATTGGAAAATGCAAAGCACCTGGAACTGAATCAACAAATGAAACATAATGACAAACAACCTTTCTACTACAGCTGCTACTGAACCTTTGCTGCGCCTGAAGCTCTTACCTCAAACGGACACCTGCGCTTCTCCTAAGACTTCTGCGCATGTAGCTTAAACAGCTCAAAAGCTGCCGACTGCCGAAGGAGCAGCAGAGAACCAGCACCGGAGGCGTCCTGGAGCGGAATGAGCTCCCTACCCGGGGACTGGGGCTCAAATACCCTGAGCCCCGCCCACCCCTTCCCACAATCCCCTGGGAAAGGGGAGGGATCAATCACCCCAGGCCCCGCCCACCACTCTTATCAAATTACCTGGACCCTCACTGGAAATGACAGCACCTGCACTCCTGTCGGGCTCTGTCAGACACTGTTGGTTTTTGTGAAGCCCTGTTGAGACCTCTTGGGGCCTGTCAGGCTCTATCAGGCTTTGATGGGCTCTGTAGGGCTCTGTCGAGACCTCTTGGGGTCTGTCAGGCTCTATCAGGCTTCGATGGGCTCTGTAGGGCTCTGTCAAGACCTCTTGGGGCCTGTCAGGCTCTAACAGGCTTTGATGGGCTCTGTAGGGCTCTGTCAAGACCTCTTGGGGCCTGTCAGGCTCTATCAGGCTTTGATGGGCTCTGTAGGGCTCTGTCGAGACTTCTTGGGGCCTGTCAGGCTCTATCAGGCTTTGATGGGCTCTGTAGGGCTCTGTCGAGACTTCTTGGGGCCTGTCAGGCTCTATCAGGCTTTGATGGGCTCTGCAGGGCTCTGTCGAGACCTCTTGGGCTCTGCTGAGCCCTGTCAAGATTTCTCAGGCTCTGTTGAGCCCCCCAGGGCTCTGTCATACACATTGAGGCTCTATCAGGAACTGACAAGACTTTTCAGGCCCTGACGGGTCCTGTTGGGCTCTGTCAAGCTTTGTCAGGCTCTGTGAGGATCCGTCAAACTCTCTCGGGCCCTGTCGGGCTTTGTCAGGCAGTGTCGAGACCTGTCGGACTTTCTCAAGCTCTCAGGCCCTGCCTGGCTCTGTTGGTCCTTCCTGAGCTTTGTCTGCCCCTGTCGTGCTGTCGGGTACACGGCTCAGCAGGGGAGGGGAAGGAGTTGTAGGTCTGTAGGCCACACCCCCTGCAGGGAGCCCACCAATGGGGGTGGAAGTGTGGGTCAAGGGGGAGGAGCCCAGCTGGGAGGGTGGAGTGCTTGGAAAGGGGGTGGGGACTGGTTGGGGCACACCCCTCCAGGCAGGCACATTGGGGAGAGCTTGGGAGGGGGGTGGGGTTGGCAGGGGCCCCACCCACACCTTCAGCCCCACCCTCAACCCTAAACCCAACCCCCAAATCCCTCACTGGAAATGGAACAAACCACATGCTTAAGGTTTTTTACATTATTTAATTTTATTGGGTGAAAATTGGCCCCAAAACCAGGTTAAAAATCCCCCAGCATGGCCCGGGGGGAGCAACATTAGGATGGCAGCGGCACAGTGCTGCCCTTTTCCAAGATGGCCATCAGGGGTAAACAGTCACAGGTCCCACCACCCACCTTGGGCACCACCCCAAAATGGCCGCCCTAGGCAGGCCCCGCCCACCTCAGCACCACCCTTCCAGCACAGCCATGGCAGCCATGGCCCCGCCCACCAGCAAGGACACAGCAGCCGAGAGGGCCGCCCACCAGGGCAGCCATCTTGTTCCCATGGGCAGGGTGCAGGGCCACAGGGGCAGCCAATGGGAACAGCCGATACAGCCGGGAGCTGCTGCCTGAGCACGGCCCAGATGAACAGCCCCTCCGGCAGTGCCAGCACGGCTGCCAGCCCCCCCCAGCCATCTTGGATTCCAAGCAGGGTGGAGCCCAGCAGCCATGGTGTCCTCATTTTCTGTTGTGCACAGGGCCCCGTGCAGCATCACAACCTAGGACATCTGGTGGGGTGATGGGACCCAGGAATGTGGATCTATGGGCACAATGCAGAAGCTGTAGGGTGCTACGTATCAATGGGGCAGAGTGCTGGAACTATATGGTGCTGCAGAGCAGTGCTGTGGATGTATAGGGCAGACCGGATGTGTGGGGCGCTGTGGGGCACTGCTGTGGGACTATGTGGCAGGGTGCAGGAGCTACAGTGTGCTGTGCAGCAGCATTGCTGGCCTATGGGCTAGTGTGAAGAAGCTACGGTGTTTTCTGGAACAGTGCTGTTGATCTATAGGGCAGAAGAACTGTGGGGTGCTGTGGGGTTACACTGTGGGTCTATAGGGCAGAGTAAACAAGATACAGGGTGCTGTGGGTGATGTATGGGGCAGAGTAGAGACACAGGGTGCTGTAGAGCAGTGCTGTCCATTTATGGGGCAGAGTAAAAGCAGCTATGGGGTGCAGTGACTCTATAGGGCAGAGGGGCTATGGGCTGCTGTGGGTCACTGTGTGGGTCACTCACTCATAGAGGGTTCAGCCTCTTCAGGGGTGTTTCACCTGACAACAATCCCCTTGACCCCACAGCCCCCCTGGCCCCCAAACTCACCCCATAGACCCTTGTGACCCACCCATAGTGGGCAGTGCAGGCGTGGTCAGGAGGGAGGGGTGGTCAGGTGGACAGAGGTGTGTGGTGCTGTCGGGCAGCACGTTGCACCAACGGGGCAGAATGCAGCACGTACAGACTGCTGTGGGGCAGCTCTCCGGGTCTAAGGGGCAGAGTCGGGTCCTATAGGGTCCTGTGGGGCAGCACTGTGAGTCTATGGAGCAGAGTAGAGTCACTATGGGGTGCTGGGGGGCACTGCTTTGGATGTATGGGGCAAATTACAAGAGCTATGTGGTGCTGTGGGGCAGTACAGGGCATCTTTAGGGCACAGAGCAGGAGCCATGGGGTGCTGGGGGGGCACTGGTGTGCATGTATGGGGCAGAGTACAGGAGCTATATGGTGCTGTGGGGCAGTACTGGGCACCTATAGGGCAGAGTGCAGGAGCCATGGGGTGGTGGGGGGCACTACTATGGATGTATGGGGCAGAGTACAGGAGCTATATGGTGCTGGGGGGCAGTACTAGACAGCTATGGGGCAGAGTGCAGGAGCCATGGGGTGCTGGGGGAGCCCTACTGTGGATGTATGGGGCAGAGTACAGGAGCTATATGGTGCTGGGGGGCACTACTGTGGATGCATGGGGCAGAGTACAGGAGCCATGGGGTGCTGGGGGCCACTAGTGTGGATGTATGGGGCAGAGTACAGGAGCTATATGGTGCTGGGGGGCAGTACTGGGCATCTATAGGGCAGAGTACAGGAGCCATGGGGTGGTGGGGGGCACTAGTGTGGATGTATGGGGCAGAGTACAGGAGCTATATGGTGCTGGGGGGCAGTACTGGGCATCTATAGGGCAGAGTACAGGAGCCATGGGGTGCTGGGGGGCACTACTGTGGATGTATGGAGCAGAGCACAGGAGCTATATGGTGCTGGGGGGCAGTACTGGGCACCTACAGGGCAGAGTGCAGGAGCCATGGGGTGCTGGGGGGCACTAGTGTGGATGTATGGGGCACAGTACAGGAGCTATATGGTGCTGTGGGGCAGTATTGGGCATCTACAGGGCAAAGTGGAAGAGCCATGGGGTGGTGGGGGGCACTAGTGTGGATGTATGGGGCAGAGTACAGGAGCTATATGGTGCTGGGGGGCAGTACTGGGCATCTATAGGGCAGAGTACAGGAGCTATATGGTGCTGGGGGGCAGTAGTGTGGATATATGGGGCAGAGTACAGGAGCTATATGGTGCTGGGGGGCAGTACTGGGCAGTTATAGGGCAGAGTGCAGGAGCCATAGGGTGGTGAGGGGCACTAGTGTGGATGTATGGGGCAGAGTACAGGAGCTATATGGTGCTGGGGGGCAGTACTAGACAGCTATGGGACAGAGTGCAGGGGCCATGGGGTGCTGGGGGGCACTACTGTGGATGTATGGGGCAGAGTGCAGGAGCTATATGGTGCTGGGGGGCAGTATTGGGCAGCTATAGGGCAGAGTGCAGGAGCCATAGGGTGGTGGGGGGCACTAGTGTGGATGTATGGGGCAGAGTACAGGAGCTATATGGTGCTGGGGGGCAGTACTGGGCATCTATAGGGCAGAGTGCAGGAGCCATAGGGTGGTGGGGGGCACTAGTGTGGATGTATGGGGCAGAGTACAGGAGCTATATGGTGCTGGGGGGCAGTACTAGACAGCTATGGGGCAGAGTGCAGGAGCCATGGGGTGCTGGGGGGGCACTACTGTGGATGTATGGGGCAGAGTGCAGGAGCTATATGGTGCTGGGGGGCAGTACTGGGCATCTATAGGGCAGAGTACAGGAGCTATATGGTGCTGGGGGGCAGTACTGGGCATCTATGGGGCAGAGTGCAGGAGCCATGGGGTTCTGGGGGGCACTACTGTGGATGTATGGGGCAGAGTACAGGAGCTATATGGTGCTAGGGGGCAGTACTGGGCATCTATGGGGCAGAGTACAGGAGCTATATGGTGCTGGGGGGCAGTACTGGGCATCTATGGGGCAGAGTGCAGGAGCCATGGGGTTCTGGGGGGCACTAGTGTGGATGTATGGGGCAGAGTACAGGAGCTATATGGTGCTGGGGGGCAGTACTGGGCATCTATAGGGCAGAGTACAGGTGCTGGGGGGCAGTACTGGGCATCTATAGGTCAGAGTGCAGTAGCCATGGGGTGTTGGAGGGCACTTCTGTGGATGTATGGGGCAGAGTACAGGAGCTATATGGTGCTGGGGGGCAGTACTGGGCATCTATGGGGCAGAGTACAGGAGCTATATGGTGCTGTGGGGCAGTACTGGGCATCTATGGGGAAGAGCGCAGGAGCCATGGGGTGCTGGGGGGCACTAGTGTGGATGTATGGGGCAGAGTACAGGAGCTATATGGTGCTGGGGGGCAGCACTGGGCATCTATAGGGCAGAGTACAGGAACCATGGGGTGCTGGGGGGCACGAGTGTGGATGTATGGGGCAGAGTACAGGAGCTATATGGTGCTGGGGGGCAGCACTGGGCATCTATAGGGCAGAGTACAGGAACCATGGGGTGCTGGGGGGCACGAGTGTGGATGTATGGGGCAGAGTACATAGGCCATATGGTGCTGTGGGGCAGTATTGGGCATCTACAGGGCAGAGTGCAGGAGCCATAGGGTGGTGGGGGGCACTACTGTGTGGAAATTGTAAACATGTTGAAGTGGATTTTGAAAATTCTAGAGAGAATTTTAAAAGCTTCAACAGAATTTCAACAGTTTTGAGAGGGATCTGAATAGTTTCAATGGGAATGGGAAGAATTGGGACGAAAATTGGAAAATTTTTAAGGGACGTTGAAAAAATTTCAACTGGAATTTTAGCAATTTTGACGTGAAATTGTAAACATGTGGACATGGATTTTGAAAATTCTAGAGAGAATTTTAAAAGCTTCAACAAAATTTCAACAGTTTTGAGAAGGATTTGAAAAGTTTCAATGGGAATGGGAAGAATTGAGACGAAAATTGGAAAGTTTTTAAGGGACTTTGAAAAAATTGTCGTGGAATGCAACCCCCCTCTCTCTCCCAGTTTGGAGTAGGCACATCCCCCTCGTTCTCCACTACTTGAGGCTAACAGCTTCTTTTGTTTGGCCCAGGCCAGGGCCATTAGGAGAAGGGAGTGCCGAGGCGCCACTGAGGGTGCCTGCGGCCAGTGTGGGGGATGTTTGGAAAGCTTCAGGGGCATCCCACAGACAGTGTGGGGGTGCAGAGAAGCTTCTAGAGTGACTCCAGTCAGGTCTGATCAGCCTATAAAAACGGGACGCTCGTCGGCGACTCCCCCATTGTGCGGGTCCCTCGGAGCACGAGCTTGGCCCCTGCCGCCGGGAGCCACGGGCCCCCCCGCTCCCCGGGATGGAGACTCCACTTGCCTCGCCGCCACGTGTGTAAGTAAAACTTCTCGCAGGATTGCGAGTACATTTATACTTTCCGTGCACATTTGCACATATATTTTCCGTGCACATTTGCACATATATTTTCCGTGCACATTTGCACGGGTACTTTAAATTAATCCTCGCACAGTCGCGAGTGGCCCCTGAGAGCCCCTCGCACTACCGCGAGTGTATTTTCCTCCCGTGCTTTCAGATAAGCACGTGTAGGATTCCGTGCACACTGGCACGGGTAAGTAAATTATTTCCTCGCACAATTGCGAGTGTATTATAAATTTGCACTCGCGGAATCGCGAGTGCACACTTCTCGTACTCACTACGAGTACGTGCATCTCTTTTGCACCGTGTTTGGCAAGTGTGTGCTTCTCCGGGACCCAAGGCTGGCTCCGGCATTGTTTTGGTGCAGCCACGTGCATGCACACTGTGGACCGCTGTTGTATTAGTTGCTGCCCCTTCAAATTATTTCCTCAACTGATATCTGAACCTGTATTTAAGTCACTTGTGGAGCGCAAGAACCCTGTTTCTTACTGGTTTAATAAAAGTTGCTGTGGACTCTGTTGTCCCTTAAATTAACCTTGGGGTGCCTCCGTGTAATATTTCGTGACAATTTTGGCGTAGTCGTGCAGGATATCAGAGATGGAGGAATTATTTGGAGGGTTGAGTAACATTTCTGATTCAACTTGGCTTCTCGCGGTGTGTTTCCTTCTGGCCGTTTGCTTTAACTTAGCGCGGGCTGTGCGTAAACTTGACTTCCAAAGAGAGGAAGAAGTTTTGCGGCAAAACAAGCGCGCGGGCTTTTTAAGTGAACGCCCCGCCGCCCCGCCGCTTCCCGACACTGAAAACAGTGTTGATGAAAGGGAGGATGTGCTCTCTCTCATTGAAATGGAGACGAGTACGTGCTTTGTTTGTGTTGTCCCGTGTGCCGAGGGTGATCGGATATTGTTAAGTGGTAGTTCGGACGCTTCCCCTCTCCCGGCCGGTCCCGACTGCCCATCGCAGTCGAGACCACGACCTGTCCCTAGCCGCGGTGTCCAGACGGTCCCCGCCCAGTGCCGGCAACTCGGAGGGTCCGGCATAGCAAAGCCCGACCTCGCGAGTGCTGGCGACCGCTCCGGGACCGGCGACCGCCCCGGGACTGGCGGCGCGAAACGGAGCAGCCTGAAAGAGCTGCTAGAAAGACATGTCCCCGCCCAGTGCCGGCAACTCGGAGGGTCCGGCATAGCAAAGCCCGACCTCGTGAGTGCTGGCGACCGCCCCGGGACTGGCGGCGCAAAACGGAGCAGCCTGAAAGGGCAGCTAGAAATACATGTCCAGTACGGGCGTGACCCGAAAAACGGAGGAAAACTTCTCCCCGTGAAGCTTCTGCCGCCTCTCCGCGCACCTCCCCCCGGCTGGCCCCCCCCCCCCGCCACCGTTCCTGGCATCCAAGTCCTGGCGGTGTGGGGCGGGGCAGCCCGGCCTTGCGAGCGCCGGGAGGCAACCACCTTCCCCAGGTTGGCCGCCACCCCCCCCTCGCTTCGGGCGGGAGCGCCCCCCCCCACTCTCGCAAACTGAAGTAAAAAAAAAAAAAGCCGCGGCTTGGGACCCGCGACCCCGCCCGCAGCTCAGTGCTCTCTGAGGTTCAGAGGCAGCTCGCATTAGGACCCGGCAATGTGCCTCAGCACCGCTGCTTACTAAAAGTAGCTGCTAATATTACTTGCTATCAAAAAAAAAAAAATATACTGGCACTCCACTGCAGCTAAATGAGGCATTATGGAGGCCATTAATGATTTTGATAAAGAGTCAATAACAGGCAACAACTCGATAAAGACCTGCCCCCAAGACAAAAGGTCCAAGAGATAGTTCCTGCTCAGAAACTTCTGAGTTAGTTCAACATGTTAACTATGAAAGCCCGGTTCCAAAGGGACCGAGATCTGTTTTTGTGTTTTATTACAGGGCGAAGGAAGATGACAGGGTGGAAGAGAAGTACAGATGCGTGTATCTCCACAACAAGCTGTCTCATATTAAGAGACTAATAGGGGATCTTGACCAGCAGCAAGCAGAGTCATGGCACTAGTCTTTGCTTCGGCCTGGACATTTGAACGAACTGTACCTTCTAAGATTCTTTTGCATTCAGTATTAGCAGACTTAACTACTTTTGTTGCTTTTATGCATATTTGAAGCTGCTTTTCCTGGTTCCTTCTTTTCTACAAAACTTACGTTTGTCCATTGGAATAGCAAATTGAAATGTCCTTGGATAAATATAAGGCTGTTTTCTGACCTTTCTTGTTAATACACACTCTTTGCCTTAAATGGTAGAAGATTTTAAAAATAATAATAAGCCATTGCTTGGAGGGTTAAAGAGGCACGTGTATTTGCTGTATACAGCCCATTTTGTTGCAGCAGAAGCTTAACCTTTTAACTTAAACCCCCCATTGCAGTGGTTGCTTTAAGGTGTTTGCTTGTGTGTGTTTGGTGTAAGGTTTTAGCTACACTGGTTCCCCATTGCTGCAGCAGCCAGGGACCCCACATGGCCTATGGGTGTCTGGGCGCGTGTGATTTAACGTGTGTGTGCACGAGTGCCTGATGGGGAATGCAAAATAAAGCTGCTACTCTTAGGTAAGCCAAACGCTCAGGTTAAAACAACTGATGAGTGTTGTTGTAGGTTTTTTTTCTACAAAATCTCTGTTTCTATTGTGGAAGAAGATCCACCTAACACCAGCAAGGGATGGAAAAGCATCCAGATGCCTTGGAAACAACACCAACAATGACGGGGTGGAAAAGGTTCCAGCTAACACCAGCAAGCCATTCAGAAGGAAGGCCTTCACAGGAATGGAAGCACTAATGAGCTGTGACTGATGCTGGGACTCAATAATTACCTTGGGCAATTGTTGATTGTTGTAATTACTTCTATTGTATACTGTTATTAATAACTGTTTTGCAGGGGTAAGTCAACACATGAGACATGGTGATCCACAGTGGACATTAAGGCTCACCGGCAGAACCGTCCCCTTTTTACTTTGGAGGCAAGAGGTGACTATAACACCACTCCAGAGTTATATCAGACCATGACTGTAGTCACAGGGTGGGATTGTCGTGGAATGCAACCCCCCTCTCTCTCCCAGTTTGGAGTAGGCACATCCCCCTCGTTCTCCACTACTTGAGGCTAACAGCTTCTTTTGTTTGGCCCAGGCCAGGGCCATTAGGAGAAGGGAGTGCCGAGGCGCCACTGAGGGTGCCTGCGGCCAGTGTGGGGGATGTTTGGAAAGCTTCAGGGGCATCCCACAGACAGTGTGGGGGTGCAGAGAAGCTTCTAGAGTGACTCCAGTCAGGTCTGATCAGCCTATAAAAACGGGACGCTCGTCGGCGACTCCCCCATTGTGCGGGTCCCTCGGAGCACGAGCTTGGCCCCTGCCGCCGGGAGCCACGGGCCCCCCCGCTCCCCGGGATGGAGACTCCACTTGCCTCGCCGCCACGTGTGTAAGTAAAACTTCTCGCAGGATTGCGAGTACATTTATACTTTCCGTGCACATTTGCACATATATTTTCCGTGCACATTTGCACATATATTTTCCGTGCACATTTGCACGGGTACTTTAAATTAATCCTCGCACAGTCGCGAGTGGCCCCTGAGAGCCCCTCGCACTACCGCGAGTGTATTTTCCTCCCGTGCTTTCAGATAAGCACGTGTAGGATTCCGTGCACACTGGCACGGGTAAGTAAATTATTTCCTCGCACAATTGCGAGTGTATTATAAATTTGCACTCGCGGAATCGCGAGTGCACACTTCTCGTACTCACTACGAGTACGTGCATCTCTTTTGCACCGTGTTTGGCAAGTGTGTGCTTCTCCGGGACCCAAGGCTGGCTCCGGCATTGTTTTGGTGCAGCCACGTGCATGCACACTGTGGACCGCTGTTGTATTAGTTGCTGCCCCTTCAAATTATTTCCTCAACTGATATCTGAACCTGTATTTAAGTCACTTGTGGAGCGCAAGAACCCTGTTTCTTACTGGTTTAATAAAAGTTGCTGTGGACTCTGTTGTCCCTTAAATTAACCTTGGGGTGCCTCCGTGTAATATTTCGTGACAAAAATTTCAACTGGAATTTTAGCAATTTTGACATGAAAATGTAGACATGTTGAAGTGGATTTTGAAAATTCTAGAGAGAAGTTTCAAACTTTCAACAGGATTTCAACAATTTTGAGAGGGATTTGAAAAGTTTCAATGGGAATGGGAAGAATTGGGACAAAAATTGGAAAATTTTTAAGGGACTTTGAAAAAATTTCAACTGGAATTTTAGCCATTTTTTGACGTGAAATTGTAAACATGTGGACATGGATTTTGAAAATTCTAGAGAGAATTTTAAAAGCTTCAAGAGAATTTCAACAATTTTGAGAGGGATTTGAAAAGTTTCAATGGGAATGGGAAGAATTGGGACAAAAATTGGAAAATTTTTAAGGGACTTTGAAAAAATTTCAACTGGAATTTTAGCCATTTTTTGACGTGAAATTGTAAACATGTGGACATGGATTTTGAAAATTCTAGAGAGAATTTTAAAAGCTTCAAGAGAATTTCAACAATTTTGAGAGGGATTTGAAAAGTTTCAATGGGAATGGGAAGAATTGGGACAAAAGTTGGAAAATTTTAAGGGACTTTGAAAAAATTTCAACTGGAATTTTAGCAATTCTTTGACGTGAAATTGTAAACATGTGGACATGGATTTTGAAAATTCTAGAGAGAATTTTAAAAGCTTCAAGAGAATTTCAACAATTTTGAGAGGGATTTGAAAATTTTCAATGGGAATGGGAGGAATTGGGACAAAAATTGGAAAATTTTTAAGGGACTTTGAAAAAATTTCAACTGGAATTTTACCAATTTTTTGACGTGAAATTGTAAACATGTGGCCATGGATTTTGAAAATTCTAGAGAGAATTTTAAAAGCTTCAAGAGAATTTCAACAATTTGGAGAGGGATTTGAAAAGTTTCAATGGGAATGGGAAGAATTGGGACAAAAATTGGAAAATTTTTAAGGGACTTTGAAAAAATTTCAACTGGAATTTTAGCCATTTTTTGACGTGAAATTGTAAACATGTGGACATGGATTTTGAAAATTCTAGAGAGAATTTTAAAAGCTTCAAGAGAATTTCAACAATTTTGAGAGGGATTTGAAAAGTTTCAATGGGAATGGGAAGAATTGGGACAAAAATTGGAAAATTTTTAAGGGACTTTGAAAAAATTTCAACTGGAATTTTAGCAATTTTTTGACGTGAAATTGTAAACATGTGGACATGGATTTTGAAAATTCTAGAGAGAATTTTAAAAGGTTCAACAGATTTTCAACAATTTTGAGAGGGATTTGAAAAGTTTCAATGGGAATGGGAAGAATTGGGACAAAAATTGGAAAATTTTTAAGGGACTTTGAAAAAATTTCAACTGGAATTTTAGCCATTTTTTGACGTGAAATTGTAAACATGTGGACATGGATTTTGAAAATTCTAGAGAGAATTTTAAAACCTTCAACAGAATTTCAACAATTTTGAGAGGGATTTGAAAATTTTCAATGGGAATGGGAGGAATTGGGACAAAAATTGGAAAATTTTAAGGGACTTTGAAAAAATTTCAACTGGAATTTTAGCAATTCTTTGACGTGAAATTGTAAACATGTGGACATGGATTTTGAAAATTCTAGAGAGAATTTTAAAAGCTTCAACAGAATTTCAACAATTTTGAGAGGGATTTGAAAATTTTCAATGGGAATGGGAGGAATTGGGACAAAAATTGGAAAATTTTTAAGGGACTTTGAAAAAATTTCAACTGGAATTTTAGCCATTTTTTGACGTGAAATTGTAAACATGTGGACATGGATTTTGAAAATTCTAGAGAGAATTTTAAAAGCTTCAAGAGAATTTCAACAATTTGGAGAGGGATTTGAAAAGTTTCAATGGGAATGGGAAGAATTGGGACAAAAATTGGAAAATTTTTAAGGGACTTTGAAAAAATTTCAACTGGAATTTACCCATTTTTTGATGTGAAATTGTAAACATGTGGACATGGATTTTGAAAATTCTAGAGAGAATTTTAAAAGCTTCAACAGAATTTCAACAATTTTGAGAGGGATTTGAAAATTTTCAATGGGAATGGGAGGAATTGGGACAAAAATTGGAAAATTTTAAGGGACTTTGAAAAAATTTCAACTGGAATTTTAGCCATTTTTGACGTGAAATTGTAAACATGTGGACATGGATTTTGAAAATTCTAGAGAGAATTTTAAAAGCTTCAAGAGAATTTCAACAATTTTGAGAGGGATTTGAAAAGTTTCAATGGGAATGGGAAGAATTGGGACAAAAATTGGAAAATTTTTAAGGGACTTTGAAAAAATTTCAACTGGAATTTTAGCCATTTTGACGTGAAATTGTAAACATGTGGACATGGATTTTGAAAATTCTAGAGAGAAGTTTCAAACTTTCAATAGGATTTCGACAGTTTTGAGAGGGATTTGAAAAGTTTCAATGGGAATGGGAAGAATTGGAACGAAAATTGGAAAATTTTTAAGGGACTTTGAAAATATTTCAACTGGAATTTTAGCAATATTGACGTGAAATTGTAAACATGTGGCCATGGATTTTGAAAATTCTAGAGAGAATTTTAAAAGCTTCAAGAGAATTTCAACAATTTTGAGAGGGATTTGAAAAGTTTCAATGGGAATGGGAAGAATTGGGACAAAAATTGGAAAATTTTTAAGGGACTTTGAAAAAATTTCAACTGGAATTTTAGCCATTTTTTGACGTGAAATTGTAAACATGTGGACATGGATTTTGAAAATTCTAGAGAGAATTTTAAAAGCTTCAACAGAATTTCAACAATTTGGAGAGGGATTTGAAAAGTTTCAATGGGAATGGGAAGAATTGGGACAAAAATTGGAAAATTTTTCAGGGACTTTGAAAAAATTTCAACTGGAATTTTAGCCATTTTTTGACGTGAAATTGTAAACATGTGGACATGGATTTTGAAAATTCTAGAGAGAATTTTAAAAGCTTCAACAGAATTTCAACAATTTGGAGAGGGATTTGAAAAGTTTCAATGGGAATGGGAAGAATTGGGACAAAAATTGGAAAATTTTTAAGGGACTTTGAAAAAATTTCAACTGGAATTTTAGCCATTTTTTGACGTGAAATTGTAAACATGTGGACATGGATTTTGAAAATTCTAGAGAGAATTTTAAAAGTTTCAAGAGAATTTCAACAATGTTGAGAGGGATTTGAAAAGTTTCAATGGGAATGGGAAGAATTGGGACAAAAATTGGAAAATTTTTAAGGGACTTTGAAAAAATTTCAACTGGAATTTTAGCAATTTTTTGACGTGAAATTGTAAACATGTGGACATGGATTTTGAAAATTCTAGAGAGAATTTTAAAAGGTTCAACAGATTTTCAACAATTTTGAGAGGGATTTGAAAAGTTTCAATGGGAATGGGAAGAATTGGGACAAAAATTGGAAAATTTTTAAGGGACTTTGAAAAAATTTCAACTGGAATTTTAGCCATTTTTTGACGTGAAATTGTAAACATGTGGACATGGATTTTGAAAATTCTAGAGAGAATTTTAAAAGCTTCAACAGAATTTCAACAATTTTGAGAGGGATTTGAAAATTTTCAATGGGAATGGGAGGAATTGGGACAAAAATTGGAAAATTTTAAGGGACTTTGAAAAAATTTCAACTGGAATTTTAGCAATTCTTTGACGTGAAATTGTAAACATGTGGACATGGATTTTGAAAATTCTAGAGAGAATTTTAAAAGCTTCAACAGAATTTCAACAATTTTGAGAGGGATTTGAAAAGTTTCAATGGGAATGGGAAGAATTGGGACAAAAATTGGAAAATTTTTAAGGGACTTTGAAAAAATTTCAACTGGAATTTTAGCCATTTTTTGACGTGAAATTGTAAACATGTGGCCATGGATTTTGAAAATTCTAGAGAGAATTTTAAAAGCTTCAAGAGAATTTCAACAATTTTGAGAGGGATTTGAAAAGTTTCAATGTGAATGGGAAGAATTGGGACAAAAATTGGAAAATTTTTAAGGGACTTTGAAAAAATTTCAACTGGAATTTTAGCCATTTTTTGACGTGAAATTGTAAACATGTGGACATGGATTTTGAAAATTCTAGAGAGAATTTTAAAAGCTTCAAGAGAATTTCAACAATTTTGAGAGGGATTTGAAAAGTTTCAATGGGAATGGGAAGAATTGGGACAAAAATTGGAAAATTTTTAAGGGACTTTGAAAAAATTTCAACTGGAATTTTAGCCATTTTTGACGTGAAATTGTAAACATGTGGACATGGATTTTGAAAATTCTAGAGAGAATTTTAAAAGCTTCAACAGAATTTCAACAATTTTGAGAGGGATTTGAAAAGTTTCAATGGGAATGGGAAGAATTGGGACAAAAATTGGAAAATTTTTAAGGGACTTTGAAAAAATTTCAACTGGAATTTTAGCCATTTTTTGACGTGAAATTGTAAACATGTGGACATGGATTTTGAAAATTCTAGAGAGAATTTTAAAAGCTTCAACATAATTTCAACAATTTTGAGAGGGATTTGAAAAGTTTCAATGGGAATGGGAAGAATTGGGACAAAAATAGGAAAATTTTTAAGGGACTTTGAAAAAATTTCAACTGGAATTTTAGCCATTTTTTGACGTGAAATTGTAAACATGTGGACATGGATTTTGAAAATTCTAGAGAGAATTTTAAAAGCTTCAACAGAATTTCAACAATTTTGAGAGGGATTTGAAAAGTTTCAATGGGAATGGGAAGAATTGGGACAAAAATTGGAAAATTTTTAAGGGACTTTGAAAAAATTTCAACTGGAATTTTAGCCATTTTTTGACGTGAAATTGTAAACATGTGGACATGGATTTTGAAAATTCTAGAGAGAATTTTAAAAGCTTCAACATAATTTCAACAATTTGGAGAGGGATTTGAAAAGTTTCAATGGGAATGGGAGGAATTGGGACAAAAATTGGAAAATTTTTCAGGGACTTTGAAAAAATTTCAACTGGAATTTTAGCCATTTTATTCCGTGAAATTGTAAACATGTGGACATGGATTTTGAAAATTCTAGAGAGAATTTTAAAAGGTTCAACAGATTTTCAACAATTTTGAGAGGGATTTGAAAAGTTTCAATGGGAATGGGAAGAATTGGGACAAAAATTGGAAAATTTTTAAGGGACTTTGAAAAAATTTCAACTGGAATTTTAGCCATTTTTTGACGTGAAATTGTAAACATGTGGACATGGATTTTGAAAATTCTAGAGAGAATTTTAAAACCTTCAAGAGAATTTCAACAATTTTGAGAGGGATTTGAAAATTTTCAATGGGAATGGGAAGAATTGGGACAAAAATTGGAAAATTTTAAGGGACTTTGAAAAAATTTCAACTGGAATTTTAGCAATTCTTTGACGTGAAATTGTAAACATGTGGACATGGATTTTGAAAATTCTAGAGAGAATTTTAAAAGCTTCAAGAGAATTTCAACAATTTTGAGAGGGATTTGAAAAGTTTCAATGGGAATGGGAAGAATTGGGACAAAAATTGGAAAATTTTTAAGGGACTTTGAAAAAATTTCAACTGGAATTTTAGCCATTTTTTGACGTGAAATTGTAAACATGTGGCCATGGATTTTGAAAATTCTAGAGAGAATTTTAAAAGCTTCAAGAGAATTTCAACAATTTGGAGAGGGATTTGAAAAGTTTCAATGGGAATGGGAAGAATTGGGACAAAAATTGGAAAATTTTTCAGGGACTTTGAAAAAATTTCAACTGGAATTTTAGCCATTTTATTCCGTGAAATTGTAAACATGTGGACATGGATTTTGAAAATTCTAGAGAGAATTTTAAAAGGTTCAACAGATTTTCAACAATTTTGAGAGGGATTTGAAAAGTTTCAATGGGAATGGGAAGAATTGGGACAAAAATTGGAAAATTTTTAAGGGACTTTGAAAAAATTTCAACTGGAATTTTAGCCATTTTTTGACGTGAAATTGTAAACATGTGGACATGGATTTTGAAAATTCTAGAGAGAATTTTAAAACCTTCAAGAGAATTTCAACAATTTTGAGAGGGATTTGAAAATTTTCAATGGGAATGGGAAGAATTGGGACAAAAATTGGAAAATTTTAAGGGACTTTGAAAAAATTTCAACTGGAATTTTAGCAATTCTTTGACGTGAAATTGTAAACATGTGGACATGGATTTTGAAAATTCTAGAGAGAATTTTAAAAGCTTCAAGAGAATTTCAACAATTTTGAGAGGGATTTGAAAAGTTTCAATGGGAATGGGAAGAATTGGGACAAAAATTGGAAAATTTTTAAGGGACTTTGAAAAAATTTCAACTGGAATTTTAGCCATTTTTTGACGTGAAATTGTAAACATGTGGCCATGGATTTTGAAAATTCTAGAGAGAATTTTAAAAGCTTCAAGAGAATTTCAACAATTTGGAGAGGGATTTGAAAAGTTTCAATGGGAATGGGAAGAATTGGGACAAAAATTGGAAAATTTTTAAGGGACTTTGAAAAAATTTCAACTGGAATTTACCCATTTTTTGACGTGAAATTGTAAACATGTGGACATGGATTTTGAAAATTCTAGAGAGAATTTTAAAAGCTTCAAGAGAATTTCAACAATTTTGAGAGGGATTTGAAAAGTTTCAATGGGAATGGGAAGAATTGGGACAAAAATTGGAAAATTTTTAAGGGACTTTGAAAAAATTTCAACTGGAATTTTAGCCATTTTTGACGTGAAATTGTAAATATGTGGACATGGATTTTGAAAATTCTAGAGAGAATTTTAAAAGCTTCAAGAGAATTTCAACAATTTGGAGAGGGATTTGAAAAGTTTCAATGGGAATGGGAAGAATTGGGACAAAAATTGGAAAATTTTTAAGGGACTTTGAAAAAATTTCAACCGGAATTTTAGCCATTTTGACGTGAAATTGTAAACATGTGGACATGGATTTTGAAAATTCTAGAGAGAAGTTTCAAACTTTCAATAGGATTTCGACAGTTGTGAGAGGGATTTGAAAAGTTTCAATGGGAATGGGAAGAATTGGAACGAAAATTGGAAAATTTTTAAGGGACTTTGAAAAAATTTCAACTGGAATTTTAGCAATATTGACGTGAAATTGTAAACATGTGGCCATGGATTTTGAAAATTCTAGAGAGAATTTTAAAAGCTTCAAGAGAATTTCAACAATTTTGAGAGGGATTTGAAAAGTTTCAATGGGAATGGGAAGAATTGGGACAAAAATTGGAAAATTTTTAAGGGACTTTGAAAAAATTTCAACTGGAATTTTAGCCATTTTTTGACGTGAAATTGTAAACATGTGGACATGGATTTTGAAAATTCTAGAGAGAATTTTAAAAGATTCAAGAGAATTTCAACAATTTTGAGAGGGATTTGAAAAGTTTCAATGGGAATGGGAAGAATTGGGACAAAAATTGGAAAATTTTTAAGGGACTTTGAAAAAATTTCAACTGGAATTTTAGCCATTTTTGACGTGAAATTGTAAACATGTGGACATGGATTTTGAAAATTCTAGAGAGAATTTTAAAAGCTTCAACAGAATTTCAACAATTTTGAGAGGGATTTGAAAAGTTTCAATGGGAATGGGAAGAATTGGGACAAAAATTGGAAAATTTTTAAGGGACTTTGAAAAAATTTCAACTGGAATTTTAGCCATTTTTTGACGTGAAATTGTAAACATGTGGACATGGATTTTGAAAATTCTAGAGAGAATTTTAAAAGCTTCAAGAGAATTTCAACAATTTTGAGAGGGATTTGAAAATTTTCAATGGGAATGGGAGGAATTGGGACAAAAATTGGAAAATTTTAAGGGACTTTGAAAAAATTTCAACTGGAATTTTAGCAATTCTTTGACGTGAAATTGTAAACATGTGGACATGGATTTTGAAAATTCTAGAGAGAATTTTAAAAGCTTCAAGAGAATTTCAACAATTTTGAGAGGGATTTGAAAAGTTTCAATGGGAATGGGAAGAATTGGGACAAAAATTGGAAAATTTTTAAGGGACTTTGAAAAAATTTCAACTTGAATTTTAGCCATTTTTTGACGTGAAATTGTAAACATGTGGACATGGATTTTGAAAATTCTAGAGAGAATTTTAAAAGCTTCAACAGAATTTCAACAATTTTGAGAGGGATTTGAAAAGTTTCAATGGGAATGGGAAGAATTGGGACAAAAATTGGAAAATTTTTAAGGGACTTTGAAAAAATTTCAACTGGAATTTTAGCCATTTTTTGACGTGAAATTGTAAACATGTGGACATGGATTTTGAAAATTCTAGAGAGAATTTTTAAAGCTTCAACATAATTTCAACAATTTTGAGAGGGATTTGAAAAGTTTCAATGGGAATGGGAAGAATTGGGACAAAAATAGGAAAATTTTTAAGGGACTTTGAAAAAATTTTAACTGGAATTTTAGCCATTTTTTGACGTGAAATTGTAAACATGTGGACATGGATTTTGAAAATTCTAGAGAGAATTTTAAAAGCTTCAACAGAATTTCAACAATTTTGAGAGGGATTTGAAAAGTTTCAATGGGAATGGGAAGAATTGGGACAAAAATTGGAAAATTTTTCAGGGACTTTGAAAAAATTTCAACTGGAATTTTAGCCATTTTTTGACGTGAAATTGTAAACATGTGGACATGGATTTTGAAAATTCTAGAGAGAATTTTAAAAGGTTCAACAGATTTTCAACAATTTTGAGAGGGATTTGAAAAGTTTCAATGGGAATGGGAAGAATTGGGACAAAAATAGGAAAATTTTTAAGGGACTTTGAAAAAATTTCAACTGGAATTTTAGCCATTTTTTGACGTGAAATTGTAAACATGTGGCCATGGATTTTGAAAATTCTAGAGAGAATTTTAAAAGCTTCAACAGAATTTCAACAATTTTGAGAGGGATTTGAAAATTTTCAATGGGAATGGGAGGAATTGGGACAAAAATTGGAAAATTTTAAGGGACTTTGAAAAAATTTCAACTGGAATTTTAGCAATTCTTTGACGTGAAATTGTAAACATGTGGACATGGATTTTGAAAATTCTAGAGAGAATTTTAAAAGCTTCAACAGAATTTCAACAATTTTGAGAGGGATTTGAAAAGTTTCAATGGGAATGGGAGGAATTGGGACAAAAATTGGAAAATTTTAAGGGACTTGGAAAAAATTTCAACTGGAATTTTAGCAATTTTGACGTGAAAATGTAGACATGTTGAAGTGGATTTTGAAAATTCTAGAGAGAAGTTTCAAACTTTCAACAGGATTTCAACAATTTTGAGAGGGATTTGAAAAGTTTCAATGGGAATGGGAAGAATTGGGACAAAAATAGGAAAATTTTTCAGGGACTTTGAAAAAATTTCAACTGGAATTTTAGCCATTTTTTGACGTGAAATTGTAAACATGTGGACATGGATTTTGAAAATTCTAGAGAGAATTTTAAAAGCTTCAACAGAATTTCAACAATTTTGAGAGGGATTTGAAAAGTTTCAATGGGAATGGGAAGAATTGGGACAAAAATTGGAAAATTTTTCAGGGACTTTGAAAAAATTTCAACTGGAATTTTAGCCATTTTATTCCGTGAAATTGTAAACATGTGGACATGGATTTTGAAAATTCTAGAGAGAATTTTAAAAGGTTCAACAGATTTTCAACAATTTTGAGAGGGATTTGAAAAGTTTCAATGGGAATGGGAAGAATTGGGACAAAAATTGGAAAATTTTTAAGGGACTTTGAAAAAATTTCAACTGGAATTTTAGCCATTTTTTGACGTGAAATTGTAAACATGTGGCCATGGATTTTGAAAATTCTAGAGAGAATTTTAAAAGCTTCAACAGAATTTCAACAATTTTGAGAGGGATTTGAAAATTTTCAATGGGAATGGGAGGAATTGGGACAAAAATTGGAAAATTTTAAGGGACTTTGAAAAAATTTCAACTGGAATTTTAGCAATTCTTTGACGTGAAATTGTAAACATGTGGACATGGATTTTGAAAATTCTAGAGAGAATTTTAAAAGCTTCAAGAGAATTTCAACAATTTTGAGAGGGATTTGAAAAGTTTCAATGGGAATGGGAAGAATTGGGACAAAAATTGGAAAATTTTTAAGGGACTTTGAAAAAATTTCAACTGGAATTTTAGCCATTTTTTGACGTGAAATTGTAAACATGTGGACATGGATTTTGAAAATTCTAGAGAGAATTTTAAAAGCTTCAAGAGAATTTCAACAATTTTGAGAGGGATTTGAAAAGTTTCAATGGGAATGGGAAGAATTGGGACAAAAATTGGAAAATTTTTAAGGGACTTTGAAAAAATTTCAACTGGAATTTTAGCCATTTTTTGACGTGAAATTGTAAACATGTGGACATGGATTTTGAAAATTCTAGAGAGAATTTTAAAAGCTTCAAGAGAATTTCAACAATTTTGAGAGGGATTTGAAAATTTTCAATGGGAATGGGAGGAATTGGGACAAAAATTGGAAAATTTTAAGGGACTTTGAAAAAATTTCAACTGGAATTTTAGCAATTCTTTGACGTGAAATTGTAAACATGTGGACATGGATTTTGAAAATTCTAGAGAGAAGTTTCAAACTTTCAATAGGATTTCGACAGTTGTGAGAGGGATTTGAAAAGTTTCAATGGGAATGGGAAGAATTGGAACGAAAATTGGAAAATTTTTAAGGGACTTTGAAAAAATTTCAACTGGAATTTTAGCAATATTGACGTGAAATTGTAAACATGTGGACATGGATTTTGAAAATTCTAGAGAGAATTTTAAAAGCTTCAACAGAATTTCAACAATTTGGAGAGGGATTTGAAAAGTTTCAATGGGAATGGGAAGAATTGGGACAAAAATTGGAAAATTTTTAAGGGACTTTGAAAAAATTTCAACTGGAATTTTAGCCATTTTTTGACGTGAAATTGTAAACATGTGGCCATGGATTTTGAAAATTCTAGAGAGAATTTTAAAAGCTTCAACAGAATTTCAACAATTTGGAGAGGGATTTGAAAAGTTTCAATGGGAATGGGAAGAATTGGGACAAAAATTGGAAAATTTTTAAGGGACTTTGAAAAAATTTCAACTGGAATTTTAGCCATTTTTTGACGTGAAATTGTAAACATGTGGCCATGGATTTTGAAAATTCTAGAGAGAATTTTAAGAGCTTCAACAGAATTTCAACAATTTTGAGAGGGATTTGAAAATTTTCAATGGGAATGGGAGGAATTGGGACAAAAATTGGAAAATTTTAAGGGACTTTGAAAAAATTTCAACTGGAATTTTAGCAATTCTTTGACGTGAAATTGTAAACATGTGGACATGGATTTTGAAAATTCTAGAGAGAATTTTAAAAGCTTCAAGAGAATTTCAACAATTTTGAGAGGGATTTGAAAAGTTTCAATGGGAATGGGAAGAATTGGGACAAAAATTGGAAAATTTTTAAGGGACTTTGAAAAAATTTCAACTGGAATTTTAGCCATTTTATTCCGTGAAATTGTAAACATGTGGACATGGATTTTGAAAATTCTAGAGAGAATTTTAAAAGCTTCAACAGAATTTCAACAATTTTGAGAGGGATTTGAAAAGTTTCAATGGGAATGGGAAGAATTGGGACAAAAATTGGAAAATTTTTAAGGGACTTTGAAAAAATTTCAACTGGAATTTTAGCCATTTTTTGACGTGAAATTGTAAACATGTGGACATGGATTTTGAAAATTCTAGAGAGAATTTTAAAAGATTCAAGAGAATTTCAACAATTTTGAGAGGGATTTGAAAAGTTTCAATGGGAATGGGAAGAATTGGGACAAAAATTGGAAAATTTTTAAGGGACTTTGAAAAAATTTCAACTGGAATTTTAGCCATTTTTGACGTGAAATTGTAAACATGTGGAAATGGATTTTGAAAATTCTAGAGAGAATTTTAAAAGCTTCAACAGAATTTCAACAATTTTGAGAGGGATTTGAAAAGTTTCAATGGGAATGGGAAGAATTGGGACAAAAATTGGAAAATTTTTAAGGGACTTTGAAAAAATTTCAACTGGAATTTTAGCCATTTTTTGACGTGAAATTGTAAACATGTGGCCATGGATTTTGAAAATTCTAGAGAGAATTTTAAAAGCTTCAAGAGAATTTCAACAATTTTGAGAGGGATTTGAAAATTTTCAATGGGAATGGGAGGAATTGGGACAAAAATTGGAAAATTTTAAGGGACTTTGAAAAAATTTCAACTGGAATTTTAGCCATTTTTTGACGTGAAATTGTAAACATGTGGCCATGGATTTTGAAAATTCTAGAGAGAATTTTAAAAGCTTCAAGAGAATTTCAACAATTTTGAGAGGGATTTGAAAAGTTTCAATGGGAATGGGAAGAATTGGGACAAAAATTGGAAAATTTTTAAGGGACTTTGAAAAAATTTCAACTGGAATTTTAGCCATTTTTTGACGTGAAATTGTAAACATGTGGCCATGGATTTTGAAAATTCTAGAGAGAATTTTAAAAGCTTCAAGAGAATTTCAACAATTTTGAGAGGGATTTGAAAATTTTCAATGGGAATGGGAGGAATTGGGACAAAAATTGGAAAATTTTAAGGGACTTTGAAAAAATTTCAACTGGAATTTTAGCAATTCTTTGACGTGAAATTGTAAACATGTGGACATGGATTTTGAAAATTCTAGAGAGAATTTTAAAAGCTTCAAGAGAATTTCAACAATTTTGAGAGGGATTTGAAAAGTTTCAATGGGAATGGGAAGAATTGGGACAAAAATTGGAAAATTTTTAAGGGACTTTGAAAAAATTTCAACTGGAATTTTAGCCATTTTATTCCGTGAAATTGTAAACATGTGGACATGGATTTTGAAAATTCTAGAGAGAATTTTAAAAGCTTCAACAGAATTTCAACAATTTTGAGAGGGATTTGAAAAGCTTCAATGGGAATGGGAAGAATTGGGACAAAAATTGGAAAATTTTTAAGGGACTTTGAAAAAATTTCAACTGGAATTTTAGCCATTTTTTGACGTGAAATTGTAAACATGTGGACATGGATTTTGAAAATTCTAGAGAGAATTTTAAAAGATTCAAGAGAATTTCAACAATTTTGAGAGGGATTTGAAAAGTTTCAATGGGAATGGGAAGAATTGGGACAAAAATTGGAAAATTTTTAAGGGACTTTGAAAAAATTTCAACTGGAATTTTAGCCATTTTTGACGTGAAATTGTAAACATGTGGAAATGGATTTTGAAAATTCTAGAGAGAATTTTAAAAGCTTCAACAGAATTTCAACAATTTTGAGAGGGATTTGAAAAGTTTCAATGGGAATGGGAAGAATTGGGACAAAAATTGGAAAATTTTTAAGGGACTTTGAAAAAATTTCAACTGGAATTTTAGCCATTTTTTGACGTGAAATTGTAAACATGTGGACATGGATTTTGAAAATTCTAGAGAGAATTTTAAAAGCTTCAAGAGAATTTCAACAATTTTGAGAGGGATTTGAAAATTTTCAATGGGAATGGGAGGAATTGGGACAAAAATTGGAAAATTTTTAAGGGACTTTGAAAAAATTTCAACTGGAATTTTAGCCATTTTTTGACGTGAAATTGTAAACATGTGGCCATGGATTTTGAAAATTCTAGAGAGAATTTTAAAAGCTTCAAGAGAATTTCAACAATTTTGAGAGGGATTTGAAAATTTTCAATGGGAATGGGAGGAATTGGGACAAAAATTGGAAAATTTTAAGGGACTTTGAAAAAATTTCAACTGGAATTTTAGCAATTCTTTGACGTGAAATTGTAAACATGTGGACATGGATTTTGAAAATTCTAGAGAGAATTTTAAAAGCTTCAAGAGAATTTCAACAATTTTGAGAGGGATTTGAAAAGTTTCAATGGGAATGGGAAGAATTGGGACAAAAATTGGAAAATTTTTAAGGGACTTTGAAAAAATTTCAACTGGAATTTTAGCCATTTTATTCCGTGAAATTGTAAACATGTGGACATGGATTTTGAAAATTCTAGAGAGAATTTTAAAAGCTTCAACAGAATTTCAACAATTTTGAGAGGGATTTGAAAAGCTTCAATGGGAATGGGAAGAATTGGGACAAAAATTGGAAAATTTTTAAGGGACTTTGAAAAAATTTCAACTGGAATTTTAGCCATTTTTTGACGTGAAATTGTAAACATGTGGACATGGATTTTGAAAATTCTAGAGAGAATTTTAAAAGATTCAAGAGAATTTCAACAATTTTGAGAGGGATTTGAAAAGTTTCAATGGGAATGGGAGGAATTGGGACAAAAATTGGAAAATTTTAAGGGACTTTGAAAAAATTTCAACTGGAATTTTAGCAATTCTTTGACGTGAAATTGTAAACATGTGGACATGGATTTTGAAAATTCTAGAGAGAATTTTAAAAGCTTCAAGAGAATTTCAACAATTTTGAGAGGGATTTGAAAAGTTTCAATGGGAATGGGAAGAATTGGGACAAAAATTGGAAAATTTTTAAGGGACTTTGAAAAAATTTCAACTTGAATTTTAGCCATTTTTTGACGTGAAATTGTAAACATGTGGACAAGGATTTTGAAAATTCTAGAGAGAATTTTAAAAGCTTCAACAGAATTTCAACAATTTTGAGAGGGATTTGAAAATTTTCAATGGGAATGGGAAGAATTGGGACAAAAATTGGAAAATTTTTAAGGGACTTTGAAAAAATTTCAACTGGAATTTTAGCCATTTTTTGACGTGAAATTGTAAACATGTGGACATGGATTTTGAAAATTCTAGAGAGAATTTTAAAAGCTTCAACATAATTTCAACAATTTTGAGAGGGATTTGAAAATTTTCAATGGGAATGGGAAGAATTGGGACAAAAATAGGAAAATTTTTAAGGGACTTTGAAAAAATTTCAACTGGAATTTTAGCCATTTTTTGACGTGAAATTGTAAACATGTGGACATGGATTTTGAAAATTCTAGAGAGAATTTTAAAAGCTTCAAGAGAATTTCAACAATTTGGAGAGGGATTTGAAAAGTTTCAATGGGAATGGGAAGAATTGGGACAAAAATTGGAAAATTTTTCAGGGACTTTGAAAAAATTTCAACTGGAATTTTAGCCATTTTATTCCGTGAAATTGTAAACATGTGGACATGGATTTTGAAAATTCTAGAGAGAATTTTAAAAGGTTCAACAGATTTTCAACAATTTTGAGAGGGATTTGAAAAGTTTCAATGGGAATGGGAAGAATTGGGACAAAAATTGGAAAATTTTTAAGGGACTTTGAAAAAATTTCAACTGGAATTTTAGCCATTTTTTGACGTGAAATTGTAAACATGTGGACATGGATTTTGAAAATTCTAGAGAGAATTTTAAAAGCTTCAACAGAATTTCAACAATTTTGAGAGGGATTTGAAAATTTTCAATGGGAATGGGAGGAATTGGGACAAAAATTGGAAAATTTTAAGGGACTTTGAAAAAATTTCAACTGGAATTTTAGCAATTCTTTGACGTGAAATTGTAAACATGTGGACATGGATTTTGAAAATTCTAGAGAGAATTTTAAAAGCTTCAAGAGAATTTCAACAATTTTGAGAGGGATTTGAAAAGTTTCAATGGGAATGGGAAGAATTGGGACAAAAATTGGAAAATTTTTAAGGGACTTTGAAAAAATTTCAACTGGAATTTTAGCCATTTTTTGACGTGAAATTGTAAACATGTGGACATGGATTTTGAAAATTCTAGAGAGAATTTTAAAAGCTTCAAGAGAATTTCAACAATTTTGAGAGGGATTTGAAAAGTTTCAATGGGAATGGGAAGAATTGGGACAAAAATTGGAAAATTTTTAAGGGACTTTGAAAAAATTTCAACTGGAATTTTAGCCATTTTTTGACGTGAAATTGTAAACATGTGGACATGGATTTTGAAAATTCTAGAGAGAATTTTAAAAGCTTCAACAGAATTTCAACAATTTGGAGAGGGATTTGAAAATTTTCAATGGGAATGGGAGGAATTGGGACAAAAATTGGAAAATTTTAAGGGACTTTGAAAAAATTTCAACTGGAATTTTAGCAATTCTTTGACGTGAAATTGTAAACATGTGGACATGGATTTTGAAAATTCTAGAGAGAATTTTAAAAGCTTCAAGAGAATTTCAACAATTTTGAGAGGGATTTGAAAAGTTTCAATGGGAATGGGAAGAATTGGGACAAAAATTGGAAAATTTTTAAGGGACTTTGAAAAAATTTCAACTTGAATTTTAGCCATTTTTTGACGTGAAATTGTAAACATGTGGACAAGGATTTTGAAAATTCTAGAGAGAATTTTAAAAGCTTCAACAGAATTTCAACAATTTTGAGAGGGATTTGAAAAGTTTCAATGGGAATGGGAAGAATTGGGACAAAAATAGGAAAATTTTTAAGGGACTTTGAAAAAATTTCAACTGGAATTTTAGCCATTTTTTGACGTGAAATTGTAAACATGTGGACATGGATTTTGAAAATTCTAGAGAGAATTTTAAAAGCTTCAACAGAATTTCAACAATTTGGAGAGGGATTTGAAAAGTTTCAATGGGAATGGGAAGAATTGGGACAAAAATTGGAAAATTTTTCAGGGACTTTGAAAAAATTTCAACTGGAATTTTAGCCATTTTATTCCGTGAAATTGTAAACATGTGGACATGGATTTTGAAAATTCTAGAGAGAATTTTAAAAGGTTCAACAGATTTTCAACAATTTTGAGAGGGATTTGAAAAGTTTCAATGGGAATGGGAAGAATTGGGACAAAAATTGGAAAATTTTTAAGGGACTTTGAAAAAATTTCAACTGGAATTTTAGCCATTTTTTGACGTGAAATTGTAAACATGTGGACATGGATTTTGAAAATTCTAGAGAGAATTTTAAAAGCTTCAACAGAATTTCAACAATTTTGAGAGGGATTTGAAAATTTTCAATGGGAATGGGAAGAATTGGGACAAAAATTGGAAAATTTTAAGGGACTTTGAAAAAATTTCAACTGGAATTTTAGCAATTCTTTGACGTGAAATTGTAAACATGTGGACATGGATTTTGAAAATTCTAGAGAGAATTTTAAAAGCTTCAAGAGAATTTCAACAATTTTGAGAGGGATTTGAAAAGTTTCAATGTGAATGGGAAGAATTGGGACAAAAATTGGAAAATTTTTAAGGGACTTTGAAAAAATTTCAACTGGAATTTTAGCCATTTTTTGACGTGAAATTGTAAACATGTGGACATGGATTTTGAAAATTCTAGAGAGAATTTTAAAAGCTTCAAGAGAATTTCAACAATTTTGAGAGGGATTTGAAAAGTTTCAATGGGAATGGGAAGAATTGGGACAAAAATTGGAAAATTTTTAAGGGACTTTGAAAAAATTTCAACTGGAATTTTAGCCATTTTGACGTGAAATTGTAAACATGTGGACATGGATTTTGAAAATTCTAGAGAGAAGTTTCAAACTTTCAATAGGATTTCGACAGTTGTGAGAGGGATTTGAAAAGTTTCAATGGGAATGGGAAGAATTGGAACGAAAATTGGAAAATTTTTAAGGGACTTTGAAAAAATTTCAACTGGAATTTTAGCAATATTGACGTGAAATTGTAAACATGTGGACATGGATTTTGAAAATTCTAGAGAGAATTTTAAAAGCTTCAACAGAATTTCAACAATTTTGAGAGGGATTTGAAAAGTTTCAATGGGAATGGGAAGAATCGGGACAAAAATTGGAAAATTTTTAAGGGACTTTGAAAAAATTTCAACTGGAATTTTAGCCATTTTTTGACGTGAAATTGTAAACATGTGGACATGGATTTTGAAAATTCTAGAGAGAATTTTAAAAGCTTCAAGAGAATTTCAACAATTTTGAGAGGGATTTGAAAGTTTCAATGGGAATGGGAAGAATTGGGACAAAAATTGGAAAATTTTTAAGGGACTTTGAAAAAATTTCAACTGGAATTTACCCATTTTTTGACGTGAAATTGTAAACATGTGGACATGGATTTTGAAAATTCTAGAGAGAATTTTAAAAGCTTCAAGAGAATTTCAACAATTTGGAGAGGGATTTGAAAAGTTTCAATGGGAATGGGAAGAATTGGGACAAAAATTGGAAAATTTTTAAGGGACTTTGAAAAAATTTCAACTGGAATTTACCCATTTTTTGACGTGAAATTGTAAACATGTGGACATGGATTTTGAAAATTCTAGAGAGAATTTTAAAAGGTTCAAGAGAATTTCAACAATTTGGAGAGGGATTTGAAAAGTTTCAATGGGAATGGGAAGAATTGGGACAAAAATTGGAAAATTTTTAAGGGACTTTGAAAAAATTTCAACTGGAATTTTAGCCATTTTTGACGTGAAATTGTAAACATGTGGACATGGATTTTGAAAATTCTAGAGAGAATTTTAAAAGCTTCAAGAGAATTTCAACAATTTTGAGAGGGATTTGAAAAGTTTCAATGGGAATGGGAAGAATTGGGACAAAAATTGGAAAATTTTTAAGGGACTTTGAAAAAATTTCAACTGGAATTTTAGCCATTTTGACGTGAAATTGTAAACATGTGGACATGGATTTTGAAAATTCTAGAGAGAAGTTTCAAACTTTCAATAGGATTTCGACAGTTGTGAGAGGGATTTGAAAAGTTTCAATGGGAATGGGAAGAATTGGAACGAAAATTGGAAAATTTTTAAGGGACTTTGAAAAAATTTCAACTGGAATTTTAGCAATATTGACGTGAAATTGTAAACATGTGGACATGGATTTTGAAAATTCTAGAGAGAATTTTAAAAGCTTCAACAGAATTTCAAC